>NW_026899493.1:0-85709 GCF_033153095.1 Gastrolobium bilobum | reverse complement strand
ACACATAGCCTTTGAAAGATGTATCCCATGACTGACAGGTAGAAAACCCATTTTTGACCCTTCCATGCTAAACCTTTTTAGCATCTTGTCAATATACGTGGATTGAGATAAACCCAGCAGCCTGTTTGATCTATCTCTATAGATCTTTATACCAAGTATAAAGGCCGCCTCTCCCAAATCTTTCATGGTGAAGCTTTCTGAAAGCCATTCTTTCGTTGTTTGTAATGTGGGGATGTCATTTCCTATAAGCAATATGTCATCTACATAAAGCACTAGGAAGACAACATTACTCCCACTAACCTTCCTATAAACACAAGGTTCATCCTCGTTCTTGATGAAACCGTTACTCCTAACGACCTCATCAAAACGAATATTCCAACTCCTTGATGCTTGCTTTAGCCCATATATCGACCTTTGAAGTTTGCATACCATATGCTCCTGATCTTTGATTACAAAGCCTTCAGGTTGTGTCATGTACACTTCCTCCTTCAAGAACCCATTCAAGAAGGCGGTCTTGACATCCATTTGCCAAATTTCATAGTCGTGATATGCCGTTATTGCAAGCATGATCCTAATAGATTTGATCATGGCAACAGGTGAGAAAGTCTCATCATAGTCAACTCCTTGTCTTTGACGATACCCTTTCGCAACCAACCTAGCTTTGTAGGTCTGAACGTTGCCATCTGCATCAGTCTTTCTTTTAAAGACCCATTTGTTACCAATAGGAACTATTCCTTGCAGTTTTGGAACCAAGGTCCATAACTTGTTTTGATACATCAAATCCATTTCAGATTCTATGGCTTCAAGCCATCTAGAAGAGTCAACATCCTTGACTGCCTCTTCGTAGTTACTTGGTTCATCATCCTCGACGGTTTGCTGATTCTCAATCACAAATCCATACCTCTCAGGTGGATGGATGACCCTCGTAGACCTACAAAGTTGTGTGTTTACTTCTCCATCGGAGAACGTCGCCTGCTGAGCAAACTTGGGTTCCTCAATCTGTTCACGTGGTTCTTGAACTTCTTCAAGATCAATCTTACTCCCACTGGCTCCTTGAGAGATCAAATCCTTCTCAAGGAACTCAACATTCTTGGATACAAACACTTTGTGTTCATCCATAGAGTAAAAGTAGTATCTTTAGTACCTTTAGGATACCCCACAAAAAGACATTTAGTACTCTTAGCACTAAGCTTGTCTGATGCCAATGTCTTGACATAAGCAGGCGATCCCCAAACCCTGAGATAACTCAGGTTGGGTCTCTTACCATTCCATATCTCATATGGTGTGGTCTGAACAGATTTAGACGGTACCCTATTTAGAAGGTATGCCACTGTGTCTAAGGCATATCCCCAAAATGATTTTGGAAGTTGAGTCTCACTCATCATAGACCTTACCATGTCTAACAAGGTCCTGTTTCTCCTTTCAGAGACACCATTTTGGTGTGGTGTGTAAGGAGCAGTAAACTACGAGAGAATTCCATTCTCTCTCAGATAATCTTGAAATTCATGGCTCAAATATTCACCACCACGATCTGATCGTAATGTCTTAATTATCTTGCCACGTTGTTCCTCTACTTCACTCCTAAACTCTTTGAACTTTTCAAAAGCTTTGGATTTATATCTCATCAGGTACACATACCCAAATCTTGATTTGTCATCAGTAAAGGCAATGAAATAAGAGTATCCTCCTCTAGCCTCAATAGATATTGGGCCACATACATCAGAGTGAATGAGTTCTAATAACTCACTAGCCCTATGACTCTTAAGCCCTTTGGGCGTGTGACGAATCATTTTCCCAGCTAGACAAGATTCACATTGTCCATAGGATTCCAAATCCAAGGAATCTAGGTATCCATTTGCATGCATCCTAGACAATCTTGTTTCATTTATGTGCCCTAGTCTACAGTGCCAAAGATATGATTGATTATCCATCCTAGGTCGTTTCACATCTATTTTGAGCACTTCAGTTCCCATTTCCAGAACATACAATCCATTTATTAAGGTAGCAGTACCATAAACAATATCATTCATAATGATAGAAAATGTACATTCTTAATACTGAAAATAAAACCATCTTGTTCCAAACAAGAAATTGAAATAATGTTTCTAGAAATACTTGGAACATAAAGACATTTATTCAAATGCAAAATAAGGCCCGTAGGCAAAATGAGGTCGGCTTCTCCAATAGAATGAGCAGCAACTCTTGCTCCATTTCCAACGCGGAGGTCCACCTCGTTCCTCTCCAATCTCCTGGGGCTCCTAAGTGCCTGCAACATATTGCAGATGTGAGAACCACAACCGGTATCCAATACCCATGAAGTAGGATTAGCACATGAATAATTTATCTCAATCATGAAAATACCTGAGGTAGAAGCATCACCATGCTTCTTGTCCTTCACACTCTTCAGGTAGTCTGGACAGTTCCTCTTCCAATGGCCTTTCTTGCCACAATGGAAGCACTCAGCATCGCCTTTGTCCTTGGACGCTTTCTTACCCTTCTTGTTGCCCTTCTTCTTCTTGGATTTTCCTTTGGGCTTAAGGGAGTCACCTTTAGCAGGCCCCTTACCCTTACCCTTGGCCTTGCTAGGCCCACCAATCAGAAGAGCTTGTGTCTTATCCTTCTTGATAGACACTTCAGCAGTTGTTAACATACTTAACAACTCAGGCAAGCTCACTTGCATCCCATGCATGTGGTAATTCATGATGAATTGACTAAAGGAAGGTGGAAGTGAGGTGAGCACTAAGTCATTACTTAGTTCGACATCCATGATAAAGCCTAGATTTCCTAGCTTCTCAATCAGACCGATCATCTTAAGAACATGACTGCCAACAGGCATGCTCTCAGACATCCTGCAAGAGAACAATTCTCTTGAGGCCTCATACCTCTCATGCCTGCCTTTAATGTCATACAACTCCTTGAGATGTAAGACAATAGAGGGAGCATCCATATGCTCATGCTGCTTTTGCAGTTCAGGCGACATGGATGCCAACATGATTCAGACAGCCAACACATTGTCATCCATGTGCTGTTTGTGGGCCTAGAAATCAAATTCTGCGAACCCATCTTCCCCTTCCCTAGGAGCTACGGGTAATTCAGCATCTAGGACGTAAGCAATCTTTTCGGCCCTTAGAACAATTCTTAGGTTCCAATACCAGTCCATAAAATTTGGACTGGTCAGCTTGTTCGTATCAAGTATAGAGCGCAGTGACAGTGTATTAGTCATACTAATTAACTGAAAAATGTAAAGATAAAATTAATTAATATTTGGTCATGTAGTAAAAACAAATTATTAAAGACTTTAAATAATTTTGCCCCTCCCACTATTTTATCTAAGTCAATGACCCTTCCTTTTGACTTAGGGTTATTCTACATTTAGAATTTACCTTAGTGAGATTAAGAATGCGATTATTTATTTTAACCCCCGTCTGAGACCGCAAGATTAATTTAAATAATGGATTGATCTTTATCAATGGTATCTTATACCCTTTCTTAACATTAGGTTGACAACTCCTTGTCACTTAGTGGTGCATCTCATGCAACCAACCTAGCACTATTACCCTAAGCACATAAGCCCGGCTGAGCCTGCAGCTCATGTCTCAGTTAAGCACTAACCAACACCCCAAGTGTCTTACACTTCTAATACTACTCTTACTCAACGAAACAGTGGGTCCCAACTGGGTTGAAGGGCACCACTATTTAGAGGAGGTTTGAGTAATATTGGTGGTGGGAGGTAATCATGCGCTCAATAATTTTATTCCTTTTAAGGGTTCATTTTATTAAGGGTTTATTAAGTCTCATCAAACGCATTAATATATTATCATGCTAGTCGTAACCTATGTCATACATCTAACGGTTTAAACTAGTCGCAATTGGACTTGCATAATAATCATACAAACGCGATTTAGTCCAACTCATGCATACTAGACGTCATAAGCAATAAAGCATACATATCGCGATACTCTATCTCATGCATACTAGTCGTATAATAAAATACATGCAAATAAAACAGTTTTATTTTGAGATAGTCATGGTGCTCGCTCTTTTGTCCATCTTGCTTCTCAAGCCTCGGCTTCTTGTCGTCTATACGCCACTAGCCTAATTTCTCTAATTACAATTAAAGAAACTCCAAAACATCTTGGAGGGACAAAATTTAAATTACAAAAAATTTGAAATTTAAATTACATCTCTTGTAAAAGAGCCCAAAATTACAAATTAATTTAAAACTTTAAATTTCAAATTCCGGGCACCATGACCATCCCCTTCCTCTTTTGCACCTGAAATGTTAGACAACTCACAAGTATAAAATATTATCACATAATATATATTTTTCACGTATGTCTTGATATTTAACAATTAATTATCAAAACATATTTAAAATTTAAAATTTTTCTTAATTTTTCAATTGGTCGAATTATATAACAATTAATATAATTCTAATTGTGTTGACTCTTTCTCAAAGAAAACAAAATTAAATCATGCATATAGCCATCAACACTTAATGGCCAAACCATATACTCATGTATATGAGATTAATTTTCGAAAAATTTTATTGCATGCTCATGAAACAATTTGTAAGAACCCGCACCGTTAATTAAGGTATTTAATTAATTAATTATGCAAAAATAAGAAATGATTCCATAATTGACCTTAATAATTATTTATGAGGCTTAATAATCATAATAAGTGATTAAGAATGCTGAAAGTCTCTTTTTGGAAGAAAAGTGCAGATACCGGTTCTGCTAGTCGGTATAAATGCCTGCCGAAGAAGTATCCCGGAAAATTGATGTAAGTGCATGATAATTACTAGAATAATATGTAGGACTTGTAAAACGAGTTTCAAGTCCAAATAATGAGAACTGGTGCTAGAAACCGGTACTGACTTGGAAAAGCGCGTACCGGAAAGTTGCTCAGAAAATTATAAGAAAAATATGATAATTCTTAGAAAATTATGTAGTTTCATTATCCAAAGTTTGGGATTAAAATGCTAAGCGTAGAAATTAAAGTTAATACTGCGTGCTTAAGTGAGTTTTGGCTATAAATACTCCCATTATGGGCACAAAACCCTAGGATCAGAATTTTATACGTGATTTGGTGGCTGAGTGCACCTTGGTATTGTTCCATTGCTGAGTTCTTCTTCCTTGAGAGTCTTGGAGGCATTTCTTCCTTGTTCTTTGTGGTTTCTTCTTCTTAAACACTTGTGTGAGGGAGAGTCACCTTTGGGAAGGGGTTTGTAGTGTTGTTTCTGAGTTGTGAAGTCTGTGTGAGGGAGGTTTGGTTGCTGACTTGTTGGTTTTGGGTTGAGAGAAGCTTGGTTTTGGTTTTTGGTGGTCCAAGTGGTGACATTTGTGTTAAAGAATCAACCTTTGTGAAGCCATTTTCGTGCATCTTCCTTGAGTCAGACTTGAGGGGCTGTGTTGAGCTCCAAGAGCATCTTCATTCTGAGTTTTGAGCCTTGGTATGTATATCAACCTTTGATCTTGAGTTTTAAGGCTTAAAAATGGAAGCTTGATGCATGTTAAGGTTAAAAGATGATAACTTGTTGTTGAGTAATGTTGAACACGCCTAGAAATGCATGATTAGGTGTTTAAAATCGGTAAAAGAGAACCTTTAAGGGATATCTTCACGAAAATTCGGAAACTGCATTCTGTCGTGAAATATCCGAATATCTGCCCGTGGAATATCTGGATATGGGATATCCGGATATGTGTATTCGGATATGGGGTTTTGGGATATCTAGATATTGTATATTCGGATATGGGATTCTGGATATCCGGATATTGCATATCCGGATATGGTCCCGAGGAATATCCGGATATTCTGGGATTTCGCAGAACAGTAGCTGTGCTGTGCAATCAGTAGGCTATTGGGGGTTTGTAGACCCTAGATTGTTGAAGTTGAACTTCTGTATTTAATGAACTAAGCCAGAATCATGGGATTAAGGGCTTGTGGCTTTGTTAGAAGCTTTAAGACTTGAAAACGTAATGAAAAGGCGTTGTCTTTAATTTGTATGCATGTGGTACATGTTTATTGATTTATATTTGGTCCATATCAGATTGTGATCTGTTGTGATCGGACTCTGAGCTTGTGGCATTGGATAGCTAGCTTAGAGGTAAGCTTTTGTGTCCTCGGTTTAGCCATGTTGTGGTTCCACCATGTCCCATGCGGGTATGGTTATATGCATGCTATGTTACATGCTTTTGATGTTTTGGAAATGCTGTTAAGCTATTGTATATTAGTGCCTTGTTGATATGCATGGAGGTGTTCCACCTATACGGTAAACCTGAGTATGTGGAACATACAAGAGGGTGAGGCTGTGGGTGAGGTGCAAGCGGTGTTCTTTGTACTACATGTAGGGAATAGACATATTCCTACATTTCTCTGGCCAGTAGATAGTGATAGACACACATGCCATAGATATCTGTTGCACTACATAGTTTTGGAACTGATAATGATATAAATGCTTTTTGAACTTATATTGCACATGTAAGTGAGCTTGGGGTGGAAGATCCTTGAGGACCCCTTGTCTTACTGAGATTTCTAGTTTAGAGATCTCACCCCACGTTTGGGGAATGCTTATTTCAGGGTCAGGTAATGTTGAGACCTCAGGCGACAGGAGGCCGGAGCTGAGTTAGATTGCTGTTACATTATGCTGCCATGATTGGATGCTGGATTTGCATGCTGCTTATGCTTATAGCTTCAGTTTATGTTTATGGAGTTTTATATTGAGACTTGTTGTTTTATGTTTATTTGGTGAGCATGGGGATTGTCCATGACACATAGTATTATTATGTCTTGGTTATGTCTTGAGTCTTTTGGAGTTGTAATAATGTACCAGGATATTGTCCGGATTACTTGATGTAATGCCATGATTTAGATACACACTTTATCTATATATTGAGGTATTTCAGTAGATGTCTTATTGCAATTTACATACAGGCGATATTTTATGAAATTGATTAAGTAATCAAGTTGGTAATTGATAATGACGTCATAATTGAAAAGAAAAAGAATATTCCGCATTTTTAATTAAGCACCGCTTAATACGATGTAATGTTAATATTCCGGGTATACACGGGGTGTTACACAATTCATGGAGAAAAAAATAAGAAAACAATCAAGGTGTTCAAAACTCCTTTCATGGTCGAACTCCACCCTTCAAAAAAGTGCTTCCTTTTAAAACTTTTATAAAGAAAAAGACAACCATGAATATGAATGGATGCATGAACATGGCATTCGAAATAACATGTTCATAAAAATGAAAACTTTAACCGTTTAAAGTATTGTAAATTAGAATCCATTCATAGAAAATTGAATCTTTAACCTTTAAAGAGATTTTAACCGTGAAAAATATGATCACAAACAAGGTACCATCAGCCGTCGATGGTAAAACAACCGGGCTCTGATACCACTTGAAAGTTCGAAATGGCCTTGTAGGCCGATGCATGCAAGAGGGAGAAACAAAATTTTTCTTTGCGGAATATGCATGCACATCAAGATCATGCTTTAGGAAAGCATGATGTTACCTTGTTCGTGAAATCACCAGATGATCAAGGCAGGTCTGAAGGGTTCAGACCCTCTAATCTTGATCCACACCACCCACTCGTCTAGGTGCAAGAACTCCTTCTTCTGAAGCCACCAGATGATCACCACAAAGAGGCTTGCTAGGCGCTCTATGTGTGAAGATGGAGGCTAGGTGAAAGTGTTTGAAAGAGTGAAGCTCTCAATGTGAAAGCTTCACAAGTGGCGCAGGAGAAAGGAGAGAATAGGCTAGGCTTTTCAGAAAAACCCTTGGAGGAACAACTTATCACATAGGCGCATAAGAGGAGAGTATTTAAAATAAAATACCAATCAGATTTTTCTCCCAAAAATCTGATCATTAGGCGCCAGATTGGAGAGAGAGAAGTGGAGTTGTTTAATTTCAAAAATTGCTAACAGGCTCCTGAAATATTCTCTTGAGAATTGGTTCAAAACCTATTCAAAATTCTGATCAGAAATCTTCATAAGATCAGCTATATGGTGCGCCCCATATAGCCCAAAAGGTGACCAGATACATCTGAGTAGTTGCATTCAAATTTGAATCAACTCACTCAGATTTTCTCCCAACTGACTGAATCTTCTGGAGCTGATTTTGATGAGCGAATCTTGCTCACCAACCGCCCAAATCAGCGCCATATATAGCCTTGGATTATGTCCAAAAGATTCTCTCATGATACTAGTGATTTGTTCCAACAAGATCTCATCTTATCCTTTTGTTATGAAACAACCTTTCATAGGCAATTCAAATTCGAATTCAAATATTTGAATTCCAACATTCAAATATTCAAATTCAAATGTTCAAACATTCAAATTCAAAATTCAAATTCAAAGTTCAAATTTCAAATTTCAAAATTCAAATTTCAAAATTCGAATTCAAAATTCCAAATTCAAAATTCAAATTTCAAATTCAAAATTCGAATTTCGAAATTCAAATTCAAAATTCAAAATTTCAAAATTCAAATTTCGAATTCCAAAATTCAAAATTTAAATGTTTGATAATTAATTTAACTAATTAAATTAATTAGTAATGTCTTGGACTATCCAAGCCCATTACAATGATCCATGTGCCCTCCACCCCTTTAGGTGGAGTTCCAAACAACTTTTTGGGCTAATAAATATTAGGCCCAATATCTTTAATGCTAGAGCATCTAGACAATTAGGTGTTTGTGTGTGACCCATTAGGTCCAACTTAGCCACTGACATAAATGGGCTTGGGCCCAATAAGCCCACAACTCATCTAATGACAACACGGAGCACTAGCAATGCTTTGTTGCCCCAGAACTAGTTAGATTAATGATTTGATCATCCTATTAAACATATTTGGTTGCCGTATGTTTGTCCATTCGTCTCGGTTACCTTCCCATAAAACCTAGGGTAAGGAAACGCATCAACCCTTGCGGTTTAGGGTTAGCTTTATATGAAATAAGGAGTCTTCAATTTACTGACTCTAAAGGCGGATCATCTTATGATCTCTTTTACTATGCATAGATTCCTGAGTCACTGTAAATGTTATCCTGATTTCTCCGGTTTAAGGATAACCTAATCTCTCACAGAGATTTGACGAATTCCTTCAGCTTATCACCCTAGCCCTGTGCCCTATCAGGACAAGCCCAAGAGCATACCTAGGAGTCTCAATGTTTCAGGAAGACGAGGTATACAGCCAAAGCATGCCTTCTAGAACACAGTCTAAGTGATAACTTTTGGTCTAAGGAAAGACATACCCAAATATGAAGAGACTACTCTAATGATACTATCTGTGAGATTTCCTCATAGAGTCTCTTTGTGGGTTCGTTCAGTGCGAGCTATACCCTTATAGGTACACCCACGACTTTAGCTAAGACATCTCCATATCTGTAGCACATGAGGTCTATACCTTGTATCCATATACAAGTAGATAAGTCGTGCTAGTCTTACCCGAGATTACTGACCCCATTCTCAGTATCTCTAGACTAGGAACATAAAATTAGGAATAAACATCCGGTATTCTTGAATCCTCATGATTGTGATCTCATCACAGATACTCAAGAGATACCTATTTTATTCCACGGGGTTTATCAAGTTATTCATAATATATTAACATTAATATCGAGACAGAATTATGAGACAAGATAAAGAGTGCTTTTATTTATTTGCAACAATATTAAAAAGGTCTACATCTCTGTCCTTATTTAATCATAAGATTGTCTCTAGGACACCCAAATACTAACACAATTCCCCTTATGGAGGACACTTTGCTGGAGCAAGAACAACAGCTAAAGTGCTACAATCAGGTCTGTACTGGCCTTCAGCTAAAGAACAGGAAATATTACAAGAAAGCATGAAATGCCCCTTGTTCCAATAATGGAGATTGAATTGTTTGATGTGTGGGGCATTGATTTTATGGGACCTTTTCCACCTTCTTTTGGGAACAAGTATATACTTGTTGCAGTCGACTATCTGTCGAAATGGGTAGAAGTTATTGCTACCCCCACCAATGATGCCAGGATAATGCTGAAGTTTATCAAGAAAAATATTTTCACTCGATTTGGAACCCCTAGAGCAATCATCAGCGATGGGGTACACATTGCGTAAACAGACAATTCCAACTGCTTCTGAAGAAATATGGAGTGCAGCACAAAATTGCCACCCCCTACCACCCACAGACCAGCGGGCAGGTGGAGGTGTCCAACAGGGAAATAAAAAGGATCCTGGAAAAGGTGGTGAACCCAGGTAGAAAAGATTGGTCCAACAAACTAGATGACTCCCTATGAGCATATCGAATAGCTTACCGAACGCCTATTGGCTGCTCCCCCTACAAATTGGTATTCAAAAAGGCTTGCCATTTGCCTTTGGAACTCCAACACAAAGCATTTTGGGCGATCACTTTGCTGAACATGGACACCAGAATGGATGGGGAAAAGAGGTTGCTTCAATTGGTTGAATTGGAAGAATTCCGGAGCGAGGCATATGAAAACGCCAACCTCTACAAGGAGCAGATGAAAAGGTGGCACGATAAGAAGCTGATCAAGAAGGAACTAGGAGTTGGGGACAAGGTGCTGTTATATCGATCCAGATTGAAATTGTTTCCTGGAAAGTTAAAATCAAGATGGGAAGGTCCTTATGAGATCACTGAAGCACTCCCCAATGGAGCATTTACCATTGCTCATGAGACATCTGGAGCAACGTACAAAGTAAATGGACACGGACTAAAAAAATACAACAGGGGGACCAATGAGCATGAGGAGCTGACTTCTCATCTCACTGACCCAGTTGAAGTTTGAACAAGGGGGTAACAAGTCGAGCTAGGACTATAAACGAAGCGCTACTGGGAGACAACCCAGATTATTTTTATGTTTATGTTATTCATGTTTAAGAAAAAAAAAAGTTTTATTGTGCTAACCATGGCAGGAGGCTAGTTTTGGGGTTGCTCTTGAGCAACCTGATCCCAAAGATAGAAGACAGGGAGCAACCATTACTTAGAATTTGATTCTTTTATTTGAGCCCAAATTTTAGTTGGGCTGCTCCTACTGGCCCCTTTGATCCAAGGGTCTGCAATGGGCTACACATAAAAAAAGAAAAGAAACAGCTCCATGATGTACTACCCACGTCGCAGCTGTCACACCCCTCCAATCAACAGAAGAAGGCAGCTGTCCCAACCCTCCAATCAACAGAAACGTCAATTTTCAAAAAGGAGTAACCGTCAGAGCAGAGAGGACAGTTACTTTTCCCACACGCCTTAAAGCACAGCAGACACCTATGTAGCACCGATATGACACGTGACATGACACGACACGACACTCCAACACGTCAATCCTAAAAAATTATGGATTTCGACACGTTGGGACACATTTTAATATTAAATAATATTTTTAATTTATATAGTGTATATTTCATTTAATTTTAATAATTTAACAAAAAAATGAAACTAAATTAATAATACCCATCAACACGTTATAAAGATGGAAGCTTTAATAAAAAAAATAAGAACTGGGATGAGAGAGCGATATAATATCAGATAGAGAGATCAAATCATATTAGAGAGAAATCAGAGAGAATGAGATACAACAAGAGCGTGATAGGAATTGACAACAATGATGCTGAGATGATCTCTTATCTACTTAAGAGAAAAAAGACAAAAAGATAAAATTGATATGATCAGGTTGAAGCTTTACTAATACATTTTAACTTTTAACAAAAATTAAAAAAAAATTAAAAAAAATTACGAAAATGCCATTTGACCGTGTCGGACACGGTCAAATTCGCGTGTCGGAATAGTCAACGTGTCGGAAAAAGTCAACCGTGTGTCCGACACCGTGTCGGAGCGTGTCGTCGTGTCGGAGCGTGTCGGACCCGACTCTTCCTGTTTTTACAAGTATCTGTGCTTCCTTGGCAGACACCCCACCTATCCACCACTCATCATAGCCCATGATCACCACTCCTTACCCACAAAGAGCATTTCAAACCCTCTCATCCCTTCCTTCATTTCCTTATAAGTTAACACAGGGATCATCATCCCCTTCTCACACTCTATTCCCCTTCAAACTACAAAGACCAAACCTTTACTCCTCACTCCATCTCCCTGACTCAGAGCTTTACACCATGACGCGCCAGAAAACTATTATACCTGTTGCCGCCTCTTCTCGCAAGAGAACTCGAGGAGGGCAAAAGCTCAAAGCTATCCAAACGACAAATGACCGTACGATCATGCTGGAAAGGGGCATCATTCTCAATAGCTCCAAGCATGGAAAGATCGAACGATGGCTGGAAGAGAACATAGCAACACTGGACTGGGAACTGTTCGTCGAACCTCCTACAAGAGCTCGCACTGAGTTTGTAACTGCATTTTTAGAGGAGGTGAGGAAGGAAGAGCTTCCCAAGCTCATTATTAGTGGAGTAGAGGTAGACTTCTCCCCTGAGGAGATTAATGGAGCATACAACACAACTTCAGTCCCCACTGATCAGGACGAGTTTGAAAAATATTATGCTGGCCGAGGAGATGAAGCCATAACTGGGGAAGTGCTTCAGGAAATAGGCTCAGAAGGAGCAACTTGGGGAGCCAAGGAGTCTGTCCTTAGGAGGTACCTCAAGTTCGAAGCAAAGGTATGGATGCATTTTATAAACTCCCGTCTGATGCCTGTGAGCAATGACTCCATAGTAAACTGGGAAAGAGCAGTGCTGGTTTTCTGCATCTTGACCAGGAAAAAGTTCGATGTTGGACGAATAGTGTACAGACAATTGGTGGCGAATGCACCAAAGAACTCTTCCTTCTTTTTCCCCTGTCTCGTTACTAAAATGTGTAAAAGGGCTGGTCTGAAGCCCACTAGTCCGATTGAGGAAAAGACTATCCCAGAAGGATCGGACATTGACCAGTCCACACTGAGAAGAATCAGGGAAAACGAAGGAATGGAGAGTGAGAAAGAGGAAGAAAAAGAAGAGAAGGGAGAAGAGGAAGAAGAAGAAAGAATGGAGGTTTCGGGCAGGTGAAAAGTGAAGAACCCTGGAAGACTCAAAGAAGGGAGAAACTCCCCTTTAAGAGAGCTACTGCGAGCAAGGTAAGAAAACAGTTCTTGGTTTAAACAAATGACACGACTATGTGTCAAACTCTGTTCGGGCTCGGTGCAGACCTTCTAGCAGTTCAGGTGCAAGCCATAGAAGATACACTTGGAAAGGAGCTACAAGCTTTGAAAGAAGCCCACTTGCACAATGAAGCAGAAAAGAGAGGCCTGCAGAAAGAACTGGCCCAGATAAAAAATGATGAACCGCTGCCGCAGAAAAGAAAGCTTGAGGAAGGGGAGGGATCTTCAAGCTTACAAAAGATGGTAATGGATTTGGTAAAAGCAGTGGACTAGCTGAAAAAGAAGATGGAAGAAAGAGAACAGGCCCATGAAGAAGACAAAACTGGCTGGAAGGAAGAAATTAATCTCCTAAAAGATGAGTTAATGAAGAACAAAGAAGAAGAAATTCAACTCTGGATGTACTTCAAGGCTCGTGATCAAGTCTTCGCTAGTAACTGGGGCGAAAAATTCAAAGGACAGACACAATATCCACCATTTCCAAACATCTTGCCTCCAGAAGCAGTGACAAATGCTCCCCACAGAGGAGCAGACCAAGGAGCTGGGGAGCAATAAGGGTCACTGCGGTGACCCCAGGTTCATTCGTTCTCTATTCTTTTAACTCGATTAAATCTTTTTGAACGAATGCCTGAATGTTTGAAGTGGAATATGTTTGACCAAACTGCTCCTAGATAACAACATCTGCAGTGTACCAGGGATTCGCCACCCTGATTTACTTGTTTTCCAAAAATGTTTTTCTGTCAAGTTTGTTGTCCTGTGTATCCTGATTTACCCAATTGCTCTTGCTGTTTAGGTTTTTGCTCCTTGAGATGCTTTAAGGAATTCACAGTTTCTGACAAGCAACATAAAGTACCTATCTGATTTGGAGCAACACCAAGCACAAAAGCACCACTCAAGAATCTGATACTCTATCATTCAGTGGACTCACGAATTTTCTAAAAGGAAGGAACTTTAGTTTATTTAAAGAACTTGCTCCACCCCTGTTTGGTTTTAAAAAAAAAGGGTCAGCTCCTCTGTTCCCAAATTGTGCCCAAAGGGCCCAAGTCATCAAAAGCTAGGAGTAAGAGCCGCTCAAAGAGCACACTGTTGAAGGTCAGCCCTATGCAAAGACAAGGGTAGTTAACTTCCAGCCAAAAGACCTGAGAAAAAAAGGGGGGAGCTAAGAAGCAAGAGAAGAAATTAAGCAAAAAGCTTATTCCTGAAGTAACTCGGTGAGAAACTGACTGAAAGAGTGGAAGAGGTCACACACACACTGAATAAAGCTGGTGAACCTTATAAGTCAGATGGGTGCTCCAATGAAGCAATGGAAGAAGTCATGTCTAACTTTTCATCAGTAGTCTCGAGGAGCATTAACCTAACACAAGAAGATTGTAAGTAGTGCGAGATTACTCGGGACAAGTAATGTTTAGTTTTGGGGTATTGATGGTCCTCAAAATTTGAGGTCCATTAAGTATATATCACTCCACAAACCCCTGTTTTGGTCACAAATCACTCTCTTTAACCTTCTTTTTCCATGAAGAGCAATTGTCTTGAAAAGTGGACCAGAGCAATACTTGAAATGGGAATTAGAGTAGGCCTGGAGCAAATTGACATTATCTTTTTCACATATGATTATTGAGTTGATTTGTTTTGATCAGGAAACCTGAGACCTAACAGAAGGGCCCACACATTAAGGAAAAGAAGGAAGAATGTTGCGTAGGAGGGAGCATAAAAGCCTGCTACAGTATAAAAGCAGTAAAAGGCAGCAATCAGGAGCCTCCACGTCAGCCACAGCAGAGAAGGTGGAGGTGTCTCCCTGATTCCGAAATTCTCACCCGAGAAAAAGCACTAAAAGCAAGGGGGACCACTGCCATGCAGAGCTGAGCTGGCAGAGAGCAGACCGGCTATTGGAGAGGATTTGAAGAAGGCACAGCCCTTGATGAAAGGGACAATGAGGATCTGACAGAAGAACTCTATAAAAGGAAGAATCAACCTTCATGAGAAAGAAAGGAGACACCATTGGAGGGCTTTCCATTTTATTTTTCCTGATATTTTTCTTTTGTAATGCTCGCTAGGAGCTAACTTCCTTTAAGTAGGTGAGGGTTCCATAGAAGTAATCCCTTTTGTCTTAGGATAACTTTGTAAGGAACACACATTTTATGTATGAATTTTGAGCTGTTCTTTGGTTTAATATATTGATTCTGTGAAACCCTTTGGGCTGGCAACCTCATCCCGGGACCACTCGATCGATGAAACACTGACAAGGGCGTGCGGAGCAGTCTCAAGATCTTGGGGTAGTTCAGCCTGAAGAAAGAAGGGAGGAACACCTGGAATGAAGAGCACTGCCATGTGAATCCAGGCTCTTTTGAGAAGGCAGCATGGTTTCCTTGCATTTAATTCTAAGTTCTACGGAGTAATGTGGAGAGTAAGGCCTTGCTCTTTTACTTAGTTGTGGCAAAACGACGAAAGGAGCATAATCCATTTTTAAAATATGCTACCAAGCAGGGTTAACCAAAGGGATGAAAATATGGAACCCGAAACACCTACTTAACTCTTTATAAACTCAATCTCACATCAAACTTTTGTTATAACTTTCTTCACGACAACCAAATTGTGCTTATCTATTGTTGCTTTTATAATCAATTCACTAATTTCTTTTGATTTACTTCAATTTGCTGCCTTGATATTCGATGACTATGCTAAGTTATTCACTGCTCTCATCTAGTTCAGAATGGCTAACACTGTTTAACTAGCTGGCTAGAGATTGCTCCTTGTGAAGCTTGGTTGAGAATAACTACTTTCCTTTCATTTTTCTAAGAATTAAGTTTCCCTGAACGATTCCTTCTTCACAACTGCTCCCTGAGGACGATAAATCTGGGGCTAACAACACCCTGTATTGCTTGACACGTACGCTTGTGTATAATTGATGAGGGTTGCTCTCCGTCAGAGTAGATTGCTCCTGTTTCCAATCTCGATTATCACTCTGTATTATTGCTCCTTAAAAATATCCCTGAGCAGCTCTCGCTTCGACCAAGCAATCAGAAATCTGCAGGGGTTGTATTCTACAATTTGAAGGAAATACTTATACGGTAAATTTAGTGGTTCTACCAGTATTCAGCCTTGAGATGATTATCGGTATGGACTGGCTGGCAAAAAATGGAATCACTTTGGATTGTCAAGCAGGAAAGGTCATCGTTCCTTCTAGAGATGGTAATTTTCAGTCCTTTGCTACTATTTCTTTATTGCAAGTTAGAAAAGAACTACTTCGGGGAGTTGAAGTGTAACGCCCGGCCACTTGCAAGAATCAATGACTGTCCCCACACACTAACACGAGACTTTTCAGTGTGCCTTGTCCTCACTCGCACACTTCCCGGGAAAACTTCCCAGGAGGTCACCCATCCCAGAATTGCTCCAAGTCAAGCATGCTTAACTGTGGAGTTCTTCCGATTCGGGCTACCGAAAAGTAGATGCATCTTGTTAGTATAGGTAGTACCAATTAATTCTTATAAGTCATTCCTAACTGTACCGTCCCATACCAGCACAGTCTCTGAAATCCCTCTCTTTCGAGTGTTGATTCGATTCATTCATGAACCCCCAAGCTGCAAGATTTGGCATGAGCCGCTCATTGTCCGTGCCCTTTCGCACCAGCGATCACTCCCTGCCTTTGCCAGCTCTTGGGATGTTACATGCCCACCAGCTTCCGCCTGGTTCGTCCTCGAACCACACCGTACTGGAAGAGAGGCCCTGCTCTGATACCACTTGTAACGCCCGGCCACTTGCAAGAATCAATGATTGTCTTCACACACTAACACGAGACTTTTCAGTGTGCTTTGTCCTCACTCGCACACTTCCCCGGAAAACTTCCCAGGATGTCACCCATCCCATAATTGATCCAAGTCAAGCACGCTTAACTGTGGAGTTCTTCCGATCCGGGCTACCGAAAAGTAGATGCATCTTGTTAGTATAGGTAGTACCAATTAATTCTTATAAGTCATTCCTAACTGTACCGTCCCATACCAGCACAGTCTCTGGAATCCCTCTCTTTCGGGTGTTGATTCGATTCATTCATGAACCCCCAAGCTGCAAGATTTGGCATGAGCCGCTCATTGTCCATGCCCTTTCGCACCGGCGATCACTCCCTGCCCTTGCCAGCTCTTGGGATGTTACATGAAGGGTATTTGTTGTTAATGGAATCTGAAACTACGGTTGAAGCTCAACTTCAAAATATTCTTGTTGTTAATGAATTCGAGGAGGTGTTTCCTGATGAAATCTTTTACTTACCTCCTCATCGGGAGATCGAATTTTCCATTGAACTTCTTCCTGGAGTTGGACCTATTTCCATTGCTCCTTACCGTATGGCACCACTGGAACTTCGGGAACTGAAGAAACAAATAGAAGAACTTTTGTCAAAAGAATTCATCAGACCCAGTACTTCTCCGTGGGGTGCTCCAGCTATTCTTATCAAGAAGAAGGATGGTAGTCTGCGTTTGTGTGTGGATTACCGTCAGTTGAACAAGGTGACAGTGAAGAATAAGTATCTACTTCCTAGAATTGATGATTTGATGGACCAGTTGAGAGGTCCAGGGTGTTTTCCAAAATAGACTTGCGATCGGGATATCATCAAATCCGGATCAAACCGGAGGACATTCCAAAAACAGCTTTTAGGACTCGATATGGTCACTATGAATATCAGGTGATTCCATTCGGACTTACTAATGCTCCGACAGTATTCATGGATTATATGAACCGTATCTTCTGCCCATTCTTAGATCATTTTGTTATTGTATTTATCGATGACATTCTGATTTATTCTACCAATGAAGAACTGCATGCGGAACATTTGAGGATAGTTTTACAAATCCTTAAGGAGAAACAATTGTATGCTAAGTGGTCGAAGTGTGAGTTCTGGTTAAGTGAAGTCCAGTTCTTGGGCCACATAATTTCTGCAGAAGGTATTGCTGTGGATTCCAACAAAGTGGAAGCAGTAATGAATTGGGAATGACCCAAGACCATCACTGAAGTTCGGAGTTTCTTGGGACTTGTAGGCTATTATCGTAGATTCATTCAGAATTTCTCGCAGTTAGTACAGCCTCTCACCCCGTCTCACTCGGAATTGAATGCCTTTTGAGTGGACTAACGCTTGTGAAGAATGTTTCTTGGAGCTAAAAGGTAGAATGACCAGTGCTCCGGTGCTTACTATTCCGAACCTAACTAGAAAGTTTGAAGTGTACTATAATGCATCTTTGAAGGGACTTGGTTGTGTGTTGATGCAAGATCGGATGGTCGTAGCTTATGCCTCATGACAGTTAAAGCCACACGAGAAAAATTATCCTACCCATGACCTGGAGTTGGCAGCCATAGTGTTCGCACTAAAAATCAGGAGACATTATCTGTATGGCTCACAATTTGATGTTTTCAGCGATCACAAAAGTCTGAAGTATTTGTTTGATCTGAAGGAGCTAAACATAAGGCAACAACGGTGGATGGAATTCTTGAAGGATTATGAATTCGAGCTCAAGTATCATCCAGGAAAGAAAAATGTTGTAGCTGAAGCTTTGAGTCGGAAGACTCTCCATACTGCAACCCTGATGATGGAAGAACTTAAACTACTTGAAGCTTTTCGGGATATGAACTTGTCTGTTATCAGAAGAAGGCATGGAATAAGGTTGGGCAGTATCAAAGTAGAAAATGAGTTACTCCGTAGAATAAAGAGGGCTCAAAGAGATGAGGAACTAGTCCATAAATTGGCTGGTTACCAAGATGTTAGTTTGGGATGAAAATAAAATGTTGAGATTTCAAGGTCGGTTAGTAGTACCGAATGACGAACTGAAACAAGAAGTTTTGCAAGAGGCCCATAAGGGTAACTATATCGTTCATCTGGGATCCACTAAGATGTATCATGATTTAAAGACTTTGTTTTGGTTGCCGGGCATGAAACGTGATATTTCGGAGTATATAGCTCGATGGCTAACATGTCAGAAAGTGAAGTATGAACATCAGAAAGCTTCGAGACTTCTTCAACCTCTGGAAATTCCCGAATGGAAATGGGATAACATTGCCATGGATTTTGTAGTCGAACTTCCTCGGACGCGAGAAGAATTTGATGCCATCTGGGTAATTGTTGATCGGTTGACAAAATCAGCCCATTTCTTGAGTGTCCGAACAACTTATAATACATAAAAGCTTGCCCAGATTTATCTTCGTGAGATTGTGAAGCTGCATGGAGTTCCCTCCAGTATCGTCAGTGACCGTGATCCCAAGTTCACCTCTAAGTTTTGGGAGTCTTTTCAACGGGCTCTCGGAACCCATTTGAGGTTAAGTACTGCGTATCATCCGCAAACCGATGGTCAGACCGAGCGCACGATTCAGGTTCTGGAGGATATGTTGCGAGCCTGTATCTTAGACCAAGGAGGCAATTGGGACAAGTACCTTCCTTTGGTGGAGTTTGCTTACAATAACAGTTATCATTCCAGCATCAGAATGGCACCGTATGAAGCTTTGTACGGGAGGAAATGCAGATCTCGTTTATGTTGGGTAGAAGTTGGTGAGTGAAGTATTTTGGGGCCCGATATGATTCAAGAAACTTCAGAGCAGGTACAGAAGATAAGGAAAATATGCAGAGGGCCCAGGCGAGACAGAAAAGTTATTATGACAATCGTCATAAACCTCTATCTTTTGAAGTGGGAGACCACGTGTTTCTGAGAATTACGCCCACATCTGGACTCGGCAGGAGAATGGGAATTAAGAAGTTAAGTCCGCGGTACTTGGGACCTTATCTCATCTTGGACAGGATTGGAGAATCAGCTTATCGATTGGTGTTACCGCCTAATCTGTCAGGAATCCATAACGTCTTTCATGTGTCGCAGTTGAGAAGATATCTCTCTGATCTATCCCATGTGTTACAGCCCGAAGAAGTGGAGTTAGAGAAAGACCTGACGTATCCTGTTCAACCATTCCAAATTCTCGAGAGGTCAGTTAAACAACTCCGTTCCAAGGAAATACCATTGGTGAAAGTGCTGTGGAACAATAAATCCGCGTATGAAGCCACTTGGGAGCGTGAAGACGACATTCGATATCGGTATCTGAAACTCTTTAATTAAGTACGTAAGTTTAATTTTGCGGACAAAATTCTATTTTGGTGGGGAGAGTGTAACATCCCACGAACTTAGGAAGTTATATAAAAATATCTATTAAGAACATGGAGGCACGTTTAAATTCGAATTATACAAATATTTAGGGTGGAATTAATTCGAGTTAGGGAAATTATTTTTTTTGCATGCTATTAGAGATTAGTATGTATATATTCTAAATTCGAACACTAGTTATATTTATGTGATTAATTTAATTTCAATGAATAAACCCCTTAGTTAATAATTAGAGGGTACATAAAATCATAAGGCATGGGTTAGTTCATATGATAGGAGAGCCCTTGGACATAAATTTTTAGACCCAATTCTCTCCATGGCCGACGGCCCAAGAGCCCCTAAGTGGGACTTATGTTCAGCCATAACCTCTTATCTAAACCTCACCTTATCTTAAGAAACCTACAAGGTTGTCCACTATTGGTCTAGAAGCTCCACATGGCAAGCTCCCCCATCCTTATACCCCTTGTTATGTGCATGTGTGTATAGAAAGCAAGCTGATTACTTGCTATGGTATCTAAACTTGTACAGCCTTTGCCACCCATGCAACCAAGGGGAGCCAAGCAAACTGCTTTATGTCATAGATGGACCAGCCTTCCAACCTCTATTTTTCTCCCTAGGCGCTGAATGAGTGGGACAGCAAGCTAAATGTTTATCTTATTGAATCAGAACCAAACCTAACTCATTTTCACCTCCTTCTCATCCCTCATGACCGTAAGCATCCTTAGAAATGAACACAAAGAAAGACCAAAAATTCTCATCTCCTCTTCCCCTAGAAACCGTGAACCCCAAGAGATAAACCACCACGAAAATCGTATCTCTTCCTCTCCACAAACCGTGAACCCTAAGTGAACCAACCATCAATTAAGCACTCATGTCTTCTTCCTTTCTTAGCTCGACCGTGTACTAAAGAGCAAGGAGGTGTAGTATCTTTCCTACTTTTGTTCCTCCTCTCCTCCTTCGGTTTGATGAGGAATTTTCGTTTGCATCCAGATTGAATCTAAACTCTCATCTTCCATTCCCTCTCCCTTGTGCGCACGACCAGCATCAAGAAGGACTGGACTTGTTTTTGGAGCATAGGAAGATTGAGGTGCTGCTCCTTGTCCTAATCGTAGTCCTTTGAAGTGCATGCAAGAAGGTAATCCGAGTTTCAAGCTTTCCCTTTTCTCTTCTCCGTTTCGGCTTGCAAGCATGTTTTAGGAAGTTAATTTTTTTTTTCAATTTCCATTCCCTTGCTTCTGCCCTTGTTGAACCGATTGGACCTTGTGCTTACAAGCACAAAGAATTGTTTTTTTGAAGCTTGGAATAAAGTCTCCATTGTTGGGCTTACGATTTTATTAAACTAGGATGAGATATCTAATGTTGCATGTGGAAAATTTAGTTAGACAGCATGTTTAGAGACTTTCCTAGCGCACCTATGGCCTTGTAGAGTTGAATTTGTGAATAAAAAAAAATCATGAGCCTCTTTTTAGTGTTGAAACCCGAATTGGTATGCTTGAGAAACCTTGGATTTTTCGCTGTTAACAAGTTGATAAAATTATTTTGAAGTCAGAAATCGGTTAGTAAAAGAACCATGATGTAACATCCCGTAAAAATTAGGAACTTATATAAATTGTATCTAGCAATGTGGAAGCTTGCTTGAATTCGAATTATATACATACATACATATATATATATATATATATATATATCTAGGGTGGACTTAATTTAAATCATGGAAATTATGTTAATTACAATTATGAGTGAATAGGTATTTTGGGAATATTGAAATTCTAGTAAGAGTATAGCATTGACTTGGTCATAATATATAAGATTTTAATTAACACTTAGAAGAAATAGGGAATGATGAAATACATGTAATAAGGATCATGAAGAGAGGAAATTGGACCCCATCAACCCTTCAAGTTTCGGCCCAAGCATTTTAGGGGAAGGCACAATTATGTCCTAAACATTCTACCCTTGATCCATGACTCACCTTATCCACTTGGTGATCCAAACAAATCAGCATGCATGTCCCATCCCCTCATAGGTCAAGTAGTAAGCATGGAAGCCTTCACCATGTATAGAGAGAAAGTGAGATGAATAATTGTCATACTATCCTAATGCAATTAGCCAGCCGCCCTATGCAGCCAATGGGAAGAAAGAAAATTGCTTGCATGTTCCTTGATTGGTCTAAAGTTACTCACACAATCACACTCAAATCTCTCCATCCCTTGTGCGCTAACTAAGAGGAAATACAATCTGAATTCTGACCTTGGCATTCAGAATAAAACATACACCATTTTCTTCCATTTATTCCTTCATCTTGGTCGCAAGTATCACTAGTAATTACTCAAAGAAAGAAAAATTACATCCTCTTCCACTCACCCATCCACAAGCCGCGAGCTCATAGGAGAATGACAAGACCCTAAACCTATTCTTCTTCTCCTCCTAGTTCGACCGAGAGTACAACAACAAGGAGGTGTAGTGAGGTGTAGTGTCTCCTATTTCCTTGTTCTTCCACTCCTCCCTTAGATTTGTTGAGAAATTCCCTCTTGCATGTGGATTTCAGCATAAGCTCATCTTCCTCCTTACCTTGTTCGGCCAAGGACCCATCTTAAGGAGGCGCATGGTACTCAATTTCTTGGAGATTTTGAAGGGGAGAAGTTTCTGCCCTTAAATCGATTTGCTAGGGTGTGGACTGCAAGGAGGTAAAGGCTGAACCTTAAGCTCCTCTTTCACTCACTGTTTTGGCTTGTAGGTGTATTTTAGGAGAATATTTGTCTTGTGTCACTCCTACTCCCTTGTCTCTCTTTTCGGCCCTTACTTGCATGTTAGGAGAATAATTTATTTTGGTCCTTGCTCTCCCTTCAGTTCGATTCTTATGAACAGCCTTGGATTTATTGCTTGTGGGTCTAAGTTGAATTGTTTGTGAAATTGGAAAATGGTTCTCTTTACATTTTATTGGATTGCCCCTTTGACTAACCAAATTAATTAGGTGTTTGCATGTATTATACTAGAATGAGGTGTTGGTATAGTTGATATATGCTGCTGTATCAAGTTTTGCTCGAATTAAATTAATAAGACAACATGATATATGTTCCCCTTAGCGCACCCTATAGACCTAGAAGAATTGGTATTTAAATAAAATTACGAGCATTTTGTACCTTAAAAATCGAATCGGTATGTGTTGGAACTATGGATTTTTGTGCTATTAACAAGTGGATAAAAATTATTTGAAGTCAGAAATTGTTAGTAGAGGAACCATGAAAACCGATTCTGTATGCTAATGAAATGCTGGATTTTATTGTTGTTGACAAGTTGATAAAGTAGTGTAAAGTCAGAAAATTAGTTGCTTTACGAGTCATGGAAACCGAAGGAAGATTAGGATTAGTAGGCACATAGATTGCTTGTAAATTATAGGATACAAAAAGATAAATTCTGATTTGATTTTTATGCATTAGGTGCGCACAACTCCATGTGAGTGGGCTGGATTTTTGTGATTCTATTGGTTAAAAAGGGTTGGACACATCCAAGGTAAGTGTTTGGTGGTGAGACCTATTGTGACTATTAGCTAGTGTATGGAATTGTGAATTGTTGCTCACATGTGCCTTGGACTCGTATTCTGTTATATGTTATATGTATTCTGCCTTGAACTTGACATGATGGAAATTCTGCTTTGGGAAGCATTTGTTATTCGGCAGCTTGGTATTAAAAATACATGAAATATATGTTATTATGATGATGATCTAGTCATGCATATGTACATCATAATTCATCTGTTTCTTTTTGTGTGTGCGAAGCATATCATGGCATACAGCATTGTGCATCCAGCTTGGAAACCGAAGTATATGATACAAGTAAGCATATGATTGAGCACGCATCATATAGGCATCCCTCCGGTACAAGGGTATGGGACACTTGGCTTCAGTCTGCATAGGTCATAGTTGGAATTCACCTTGATGGAGCCAATATGGAATTTCCACTGTGTTAGTTAGTAGTACGTGCACTGCAGTGCTATGAACGTACCTTACCATGGCGTTATATACGCACTATGATTATATGTTAGCATATGTCCGGAAAATTATATGTTGATGTGTCTGTATTGGAGATGTACTTGTATTGCGGGAGCACGAAAAAGCATTTGATGATGTACTTGTATTGGAGATATTCTGTTTACATGCTGTTGTTGGAATTTATGCTGTCTGTTTGCTGATTCTGTTGAATGCGCATGAAATATTTGACGTTGGTGTAATATTGTGGGAGATTGGAAAAATGTCGGGACATATCGGATCTTGCTGTATTTTGGGATTTTATGTACTGCTGTAAATTGCGTAATTTTGAACCCGTTTGCAAAAACAATTATGTCTATTTCTAAACTCGGAATTTCTTTAAACTGATTTAGCGAGCATCTTACGAGTTCTGTATCTGGGGCTACAAACCTCCGATTTACATATAATATATATGCACGCGAAGCCCCAGATGTCTAGTTTCATATTATATAAAGTTTATGTCCACTGCATGTAAGCACAAATTTATATGATTTTTTCAAGTTAGGTAGTTTTGGAACATTTGCACTGACTTATCTCGTGCCTTACGAGTTCTGTTTCGGGAGCTATACACCTCCGAATGGAATAATTTTAATATGCACGTAAAGACCCAAATTTCTAGTTTTCTTGTGTCTAACTTGTTATATTCGAATTGATATGATTTTTATAAGACAGCAAGGTTTTCTAGAAAACTGTCATTTCCGCAAGCTATGTATTTTAACAAGTTCCACTCTGATTTTTTGTACAACCAGATTTCAAATAAAGATAATGTATCTCAATTTAAAAGTGCAGTTTAATTATTCAATTCTATTCTGTTACGACTCTTATCCGCTTAGCAGACAACTCCCTTGGACGCGTACAGGGGAGGATGTCACACTAAATGGTATCAGAGCAGTTTTGATTCAAGATGCCTGTATTCGATGAAATATTTGTTGTTTTTCCTTGGTTGCTGAATTGTTGTTGTTTGAATTTATTGGTTGTTTGTGTATGTTCATTGAATGGTTGCGGTTTGAATATAACTGCTGCATGGGTTGTTAACTAAAATTTCTTTTCCTTTAGGTGTGATGGTACTGGTAGTACCCAGTATTATGCATGGCTTTGACCATTTCCTTGCTAGGTGGTGAGCCTGATCAACTCACTGTCGCGCAAGATGTGTGTGCACAATCATGGTGATCACAGGGCATACTTGTGCCTGAGCAGTATGTGTGAAATAGTGAATTGCTACTTGAATTAATGGTTAATTATCAATTCTGTTTCCTATAGATTATAAGGAAGGTGATATATATATATATATATATATATATATATATATATATATATATATACTTGATGTGAATATTTTTGTGATATTCTAAGCCGTGGATGATAACATGGAATCTTTAAATAATGACTGCTGGTGCGTACTTACCCTTGAGATTTATGTTGTTTCCTTTGCATGTGTGGTTGTGTATATTGCTGGATAATAGAAACAGTTGTTCTTTTCCACTAATTCCGCCAAGTCTCATAACTGAGTAACAGTAGCAGTGATATAATCATGATAATTGATGTAGTTAACTAGCATTAAGAAGGACTTGTTATTAGACCTTAAAACTGTACGGAGACAAAATTTATGTAGGAATAGATCACTTATCTAAGTAGATCCAGTTAATGCCCTTAGAAAGTAGAATTGGAGTTAATTAAGGCTTGAACATATGGGTCCGCTGTCCTTACAAATTTTCTAATGGTGAATTGGCACTAGATGTCATTCTTGAGAAAGAAGTTGTGAAACATAGTGGTGATGTGTGGAGTTGACTCATACCTCCTTGTCCTTCATGTGAGTGATACTCGTCGTTCTAGTTCATATATATTGGATTGCTTTGTATGATGTTGGCCACTTTTAAACTTGCATACATTTTATTGCTCTGATTAGAGTAACAGATTTTATTTGGTGATTGTTTGAATTTGTCAGTTTAGATTTTTAACATTATATTGGAACTGAATGCACAATTAAAGAAAGGTAATCTGGATTGAATTTAGAATATAGTGGACTGAATAGGTAAATTGTGATTACATGGAGCTACACCTTATTTGGCTTGTCTTATTATGTTGGCTAATTGACACTTTGCTAAAATTAATGCCCGAGTAAGCGTCAGAAGGTTCTAACTGGTTCACTATAGAATTTTGTATACATGTATTGATACCCTGCGTTAATGATATAATTTGACTGTATAGGGAAATTGAAAGTTGATTGTTATAAGCTTTGACTGTTATAAGTTCATACCTGTTAGTTTCTTTTAATTGTGGGCACGAAGAAATTTGATATCTACAGATACATAGGACCTTAGGTTTGGTTTACTTTATGAACATTATCATATTAATTGGTCAACTCAGTTTCACTACTTCTGATCAGTAATTCACATTTAAATCGTCACACACTTGGTCACTTGTTATGTTTTTTTTTAGACTGCATTATTCGATTTCTTGCAGAGTAACTTAAAACTGAAATTGTGGAGCTAGTTAACTGACTATAGACGCAAACCAACACCTATTTCATATAACATACTATGTGTAACTTTTTTAACCATTTTAACCGAGCTTTACTAATTTGTCCAAGTCTACCACATTTAAGTGTTACATACTCTTACATATAATATACATCTTATAAACGTTTCTGATGTATAAACATGCAATTTTTATGCCTAGTAGTTCAAGTGGTCGAAGCAATCATAAGTTGGCACATTGGGTGCTTAAGCATGCAATTTTACATATGCACCATTGTCCGTATGTGGGTCTGCACACTGCTTTTATATGTTGAAGTACTTATTTTTCTGTCCACTTTAAGAGTTTGAACTTTTCTCTATCATAATATTTTGGAGTAGTAGTCCCTTACACTGGTAACGTTAGTAAAATCTTGCATTGTCTTAGGGGTATATTTTAAATTGCAACGCAGTACATGTTGGATCTTGAAATATGAATTGTATGTATAGGTGAATCAGTATTAACTTACTGTGTGTAAGGAGGAAGACTAATATAGCTGCATTGTGTGATAACTTGAACTATTCTCTCGATTTAATTGCATATGTGCTCTAACTGCTAAACAGGTATTAATATGAATCTTCTTCACCGTCTGCTCATGTTTGTTGGGAGCTGTTAATGGTTTGTGGATATGCCTCTAGAGCTAGTTACTAGTTAGAACCCTCCTGTTATACTCACATCGTTACTTGGACATCTAACATAAAGGTTGAGTATCTGATATAAAAGTTGAATTTAACGTTAGCACCCTGATGATATTTAATTGTTATTTAACCGGCATAAGATTGCATTTTGAACTTGAATACACTGTTGTAAATCTCATGCTCAAAAGTTTGATAATTGTTTTGCAAACATCATAAGATATTGCTATTATTCTGGAGATGTCATTATTGCATAGATGCACTACTATTTGTATGGATGGGCTCAGTTATTTATTTAAGGGACTTTGGACTTGGTGTTTTCATGCATGTGGTCTTGTGTCGTGTTTTTGACTTGTAACTCTAGATAGAAATTTAATTGCAACTCGGAGTTGGATGTGGTCTTTGTGAACTTGAATTATGAAAGTGTGGTCTCTGTTAGTGGTTAATGTTGAGTAGTTGTTTCAAAATTGTAATATGTGCCAATGTTTGGAAAATTCATATCATGGTTAATGGATCCTCTGATCAATGGAGTCAATTACATCTGAGGTACCTAGGACAGTGGAAAGCTCGAGGAAGTTGCCTCATATGGGTGTTTTTACGAACTGTATGAGGGGTACCACTTAACATGAGATGTCTGAAAAGCAGGATAGAGGTTTCGTGATTTTATGAAGATTCTTCTCGTTGAAATTTAGAATATAATGTGCTCTGTTTTACTTGCTTGACTTCCTGAAGCCTAATAAGTATAGAATTCTGTCTATGATATTATTAAGTAAGGGAGTAATGGCACTTCTAAATTGTAACATGTACCTTACAAAGACGAAACGTTTGTAATTGGAGATCCTAGTTAATTAGCCCTTATATTTGCACAGGTAGGAGGAGGTAATATTACTTCATGGTTAAATGGAACTCTACATTTAAGGAATTTTTCATTTAGGCCATGGACTTGTTAATTACATTTTTATATGGAAACCTTTAAATTTATAATCAGTTGAGTAGTAATACGGTGTGACGTCAAGGGTGAGTGATGATATAGGGATTTTGAGAAGCCTCTGTCTATTGTCGTGTTCTACTTCATATGTTATAATTTTGGATCGGGCGAATAAAAATTTACTCACTTATGACACACTAATATTATTTATGAAAGTCTTCAGAGTGAAGAAGTGTTTTGTAAATGAATTTGTTTAGCTTGCCAACCAAATATGTGCGAGAGCCATGAGCCTCATTATAAATGTTGGTAACTAGACTTCTTTGTTAGTAACCTCATGCGTCAGTTTTACATTCATTTTGTAGTAGTATGATTGTTGATAAAAAGAGAACCAGACATTTGTTTTGTTAGGGGTAAGTAGAAATTTTTTTTCTTTTTCCAGGTGAGTAAAACTGGGTTATACATATATATATCCGATGAACGGGTAAGGAACAATCGATTTGTATTACCGGATTAATGTCCGAAGGTGTTATAGATACCTATCTGGATGTAATGTAACGTAGGGTATGAAAAAAATCGTGATAGGCACTTGAAGTAAGTAGCTTTTTGATGATAGGACGAAGTTTGAGGACAAACTTCAAATTTTGGTGGGGAGAGTGTAACATCCCAAAAAAATTAGGAACTTATATAAATTGTATCTAGCAATGTGGAAGCTTGCTTGAATTCGAATTATATATATAGGGTGGACTTAATTTAAATCATGGAAATTATGTTAATTACAATTATGAGTGAACATGTATTTTGGGAATATTGAAATTCTAGTAAGAGTATAGCATTGACTTGGTCATAATATATAAGATTTTAATTAACACTAAGAAGAAATAGGGAATGATGAAATACATGTAATAAGGATCATGAAGAGAGGAAATTGGACCCCCTCAACCCTTCAAGTTTCGGCCCAAGCATTTTAGGGGAAGGCACAATTTTGTCCTAAACATTCTACCCTTGATCCATGACTCACCTTATCCACTAGGTGATCCAAACAAATCAGCATGCATGTCCCATCCCCTCATAGGTCAAGTAGTACACATGGCAACCTTCACCATCTTCGGTTCTTTCTTTTTATGCGTTTATGTATAGAGAGAAAGTGAGATGAATAATTGTCATACTATCCTAATGCAATTAGCCAGCCGCCCCATGCAGCCAATGGGAAGAAAGAAAATTGCTTGCATGTTCCTTGATTGGTCTAAAGTTACTCACACAATCACACTCAAATCTCTCCATCCCTTGTGCGCTCACTGAGAGGAAATACAATATGAATTCTGACCTTGGCATTCAGAATAAAACATACACCATTTTCTTCCATTTATTGCTTCATCTTGGCCGCAAGTATCACTAGTAATTACTCAAAGAAAGACAAATTACATCATATTCCACTCACCCCCTCTTTCACGCACTGTTTTGGCTTGTAGGTGTATTTTAGGAGAATATTTGTCTTGTGTCACTCCTACTCCCTTGTCTCTCTTTTCGGCCCTTACTTGCATGTTAGGAGAATAATTTATTTTGGTCCTTGCTCTCCTTTCAGTTCGATTCTTATGAACAGCCTTGGATTTTTTGCTTGTGGGTCTAAGTTGAATTTTTAGTGAAATTGGAAAATGGTTCTTTTTACATTTTATTGGACTGCCCCTTTGACTAACCAAATTAATTAGGTGTTTGCATGTATTAGACTAGAATGAGGTGTTGGTATAGTTGGTATATGCTGTTGTATCAAGTTTTGTTCGAATTAAATTAATAGGACAACATGATATATGTTCCACTTAGCGCACCCTATAGACCTAGAAGAATTGGTATTTAAATAAAAATTACGAGCATTTTGTACCTTAAAAATCGAATCGGTATGTGTTGGAACTTTGGATTTTTGTGTTGTTAACAAGTGGATAAAAATTATTTGAAGTCAGAAATTGTTAGTAGAGGAACCATGAAAACCGATTCTGAATGCTAATGAAATGCTGGATTTTATTGTTGTTGACAAGTTGATAAAGTAGTTTAAAGTCAGAAAATTAGTTCCTTTACAAGTCATGGAAACCGAAGGAAGATTAGGATTAGTAGGCACATAGATTACTTGTAAATTATAGGATACAAAAAGATAAATTCTGATTTGATTTTTATGCATTAGGTGCGCACAACTCCATGTGAGTGGGCTGGATTTTAGTGATTCTATTGGTTAAAAAGGGTTGGACACATCCAAGGTAAGTGTTTGGTGGTGAGACCTATTGTAACTATTAGCTAGTGTATGGAATTGTGAATTGTTGCTCACATGTGCCTTGGACTCGTATTCTATTATATGTTATATGTATTCTGCCTTGAACTTGACATGATGGAAATTCTGCTTTGGGAAGCATTTGTTATTCGGCATCTTGGTATTAAAAATACATAAAATATATGCTATTATGATGATGATCTAGTCATGCATATGTACATCATAATTCATCTGTTTCTTTTTGTGTGTGCGAAGCATATCATGGCATACAACATTGTGCATCCAGCTTGGAAACCGAAGTATATGATACAAGTAAGCATATGATTGAGCACGCATCATATAGGCATCCCTCCGGTACAAGGGTATGGGACACTTGGCTTCAGTCCGCATAGGTCACAGTTGGAATTCACCTTGATGGAGCCAATATGGGATCTCCATTGTGTTAGTTAGTAGTACGTGCACTGCAGTGCTATGAACGTACCTTACCATGGCGTTATATACGCACTATGATTATATGTTAGCATATGTCCGGAAAATTATATGTTGATGTGACTGTTTTGGAATTTTGTACCTAGTCTAATATTGTTTCCTTACTGGTTTTACTATCACACTACTGAGATTTTTATCATCCCTTTGGGGGCTCAATTTTTATAAATTGCGGGAGCACGAAAAAGCATTTGATGATGTACTTGTATTGGAGATATTCTGTTTACATGCTGTTGTTGGAATTTATGCTGTCTGTTTGCTGATTCTGTTGAATGCGCATGAAATATTTGACGTTGGTGTAATATTGTGGGAGATTGGAAAAATGTCGGGACATATCGGATCTTGCTGTATTTTGGGATTTTATGTACTGCTGTAAATTGCGTAATTTTGAACCCGTTTGCAAAAACAATTATGTCTATTTCTAAACTCGGAATTTCTTTAAACTGATTTAGCGAGCATCTTACGAGTTCTGTATCTGGGGCTACAAACCTCCGATTTACATATAATATATATGCACGCGAAGCCCCAGATGTCTAGTTTCATATTATATAAAGTTTATGTCCACTGCATGTAAGCACAAATTTATATGATTTTTTCAAGTTAGGTAGTTTTGGAACATTTGCACTGACTTATCTCGTGCCTTACGAGTTCTGTTTCGGGAGCTATACACCTCCGAATGGGATAATTTTTATATGCACGTAAAGCCCCGAATGTCTAGTTTTCTTGTGTCAAAGAAGATTTTTTTAACTTGTTATATTTGAATTGATATGATTTTTACAAGACAATAAGGTTTTCTGGAAAACTGTCATTTTCGCAAGCTATGTATTTTAACAAGTTCCACTCTGATTTTTTGTACAACCAGATTTCAAATAAAGATAATGTATCTCGATTTAAAAGTGCAGTTTAATTATTCAATTCTATTCCGTTACGAATTTAATCCGCTTAGCAGACAACTCCCTTGGACGCGTACAAGGGAGGGTGTCACACATGAAAACCGATTGTGAACCAAGGGTCAAGAGGAATGAAAATGTTATGTAACGTATAGGAAAAATGTGACGTATAATTCTGACTTGCTATATTTTTTCTTAGGTGCGCATAATTCCTAGAGTGTGGGCTGATTTTGGTGTTGTTTGATTAATATTTGGGCACGCAGGTAAGTGTTAGGTGGCTAAGCCTTTTGTGATTATTAGCTAGCATGAAATTCTGAATTGTTGCTCACTTGTGCCTACGTATGTGTACTCTGTTAGATATTAATTGTAATCTGCCCTTTTGACTTAGATTCATTGAAATTCTGTTTTGGAAATTTTTGTTCTTCGAAATATTGGTGTTGAAAATCCATGAGAACCATGGTACTCTGATTCTGATTTTGTCATGTTCATATACATCATGAATCCATTTGTTTTCTTATGTGCGTGCGGAGTAAATCATGGCATAACATGCATTCTTTTACATGTTGTCTGGAAAATTGAAAATATTGAAAAGAAGCATTTGGTTGAGCATGCATCATGTAGGCATCCCTCAGGTACCAGGGAGAAGGAACCGTGGCTCAGTTCGCATAGGTCGCAGTTGGAATTCCCCTCTGATGGGCCAAATGGAATCTCCACTGTGTTAGTTAGTAGTACGTGCACTGTAGTGCTATGAAAGTACATAATTCTGGCGTTACATACGCATTCTAATTAAATTTAGCATCTGTTCTAAATTTATTTGTTGATGCGACTGTTTTGGAATTCTGTATCTAGTCTAATATTGTTGCATTATTGGTTTTGCTATCACACTACTGGATTTTTCTCACCCCTCTTGGGGCTCAATTTTTATAAAATTGCAGGAGGACAAAGAAGCATTCGAGGGACTATTATTTGGATATGTGCTGTTTATTTTGCTGTTTTGAAAACCTGCTGTCTGTTCGCTGTTTATTGGCTGTGCACTGAACGTTTAATGTTATGTAGTAATTTGAAGTTGGACAAGTCACATTTCGTAATCTGTTTTGGAATATGTTGTAGTCTGATTGTTGTAATTGCTTAAGACTTATGTAATTCCGGCGTTTATTTGGTCAAAACGATTTCTGCCCGTTTTAAACTCTGAATTTTGAAACTGATTTAGCGAGCACTTTGCGAGTTTTGTTTCTGGGGCTACAGACCTCCGATTGACATATAATTTATACGCACGTAAAGCCCCAGATGTGTAGTTTCTGATTATATAAACTTTGTGTCCAAAGTCTGAGAATTCTATTTTATATGATTTTTGCAAGACAGGAAGGTTTTCTGGAAAAATAACAATTTCAGCAAGCAATGTGTTTCACCAAATTTTTCACTGTTTTCATGAACAACCAGATTTCAACACAAGGTTTTACTTTGTGACTTAACAATGCAGTTTCAGTATTTAATTCGATGACGTTACGACTCTAATCCGCTTAGCAGGCATTTCCCTTGGATGCATACAGGGGAGGGTGTCACATAAAGGGTTTAATATTTCTCATATTGTAGGAGATAAAATTATTTCCAAACACACATAAAATTGTATGAGACCCATGTGAATTCATGTGAAGTGAAGAAAGTGAAAAGGATAACGTGGTTCTCACACCCTTTTATGCGTATGTAGGAGATAACATTTTCTCCTACATGATGAGAAATAATAAACCCATTTATAAATGTTCAAAACTTACAATATCAGGTAAAGTAAAAGGAGCATGCTAGAAACTTCAGTTAACTAGTTTGCTCTTTATTCCATTTGATTCTTTTTAATTAAAATAGTCAATAGAGAATTTTAGTGTAAAAAAAAAATTAAATACTCAATTTTTGGTTTACTTTTATGGCGAGTCTATGGAATGGAATCTCTTCCACGGAAAAAATTTCTATGATCCCTCGTTTCTCCTCTTTCCTCGTACTCTCTTTATATCTCTCTTCTCCTAGACCACCATATGAGTGTTGTGCCGAGAGCACATTAAACCCTCCCCTCTTCCACTAACGAAAAGATGCACCAGTGTTGCCATTTGAACCAAGGGAAACATTTATGTTTCCGGTGAACTTTTCTCTCTTCTTTTTCTTTTCTATCGTCATGTCAAAGAAAAAGTCACTATTATGTACAGGCCTGAAACAGAATCAAATGGCCCGTTATCAAAACAACGAATTCTTTTTCCCATCTAATTTCATGAACTATTCCTAAAAACACGAGTCTATAATCTTTTCATCATTACAAACTGACATTTTTCATATCGACTTAATAAAATAATCTACCAAAGTAAACTAATCATAGAAAAAAAGCACCATAATTTTTGTTTATAACACAGCTATAAATAATAGGAAGTCCAATTTTTTTTTTGTGAATGTTATACTTATTATCATTTTAGTTTTATTATTTTTTCTACTTGTTTGGTTACCGTTGGATTAATTTGAAATCAACGACAATTACTTTTTTTCCTTTTTCAACCGTTGATTTCAAGTTGATTCAACGATAATGAAACAGGTAATAAGGATAGCAAGACTAAAAAAATGGTAAGTATAACTGTCCCTTTTTATGGGATTAATGTTTATCATATTATAAGAGATAAAATTTATTTTCTACACACATAAAAATGTATAGGGCCCATATTTGTTTTCTCTCTTCTTCTCAAATAGGCCCACACAAGTCCCACATAATTTTATGTGTGTGTAGGACACTGTTTGTCAAAGCCTAGTGTAAAAATGTAAAAACATAGACACAGCAGAAGCGCAGTGTAAAAACACAAATGAAAACGCTTTTTATTAAAAATGGATAAAAATATCGCGTAAAATTGATAGAAACATAAGTTTTTATATTTTTACTTAAATCCATTTTTTTTTTTTTTAAAAACCCTATTTTTCGCATAAAAATATAGAATGAGACTGGATATCATAATTGAAATAAAGCAGAGCGACTCACTCCAAGAAATTTGTAGATCGCCACTGTAACGCCCGGCCACTTGCAAGAATCAATGAGTGTCCCCACACACTAACACGAGACTTTTCAGTGTGCTTTGTCCTCACTCGCACACTTCCCGAGAAAACTTCCCAGGAGGTCACCCATCCCAGAATTGCTCCCAATTAAGCATGCTTAACTGTGGAGTTCTTCCGATCTGGGCTACCGAAAAGTAGATGCATCTTGTTAGTATAGGTAGTACCAGTTAATTCTTATAAGTCATTCCTAACTGTACCGTCCCATACCAGCACAGTCTCTGGAATCCCTCTCTTTCGGGTGTTGATTCGATTCATTCATGAACCCCCAAGCTGTAAGATTTGGCATGAGCCACTCATTGTTCGTGCCCTTTCGCACCGGTGATCACTCCCTGCCCTTGCCAGCTCTTGGGATGTTACATGCCCACCAGCTTCCTTCTGGTTCGTCCTCGAACCACACCGTACTGGAAGAGAGGCCCTGCTCTGATACCACTTGTAACGCCCGACCACTTGCAAGAATCAATGATTGTCCCCACACACTAACACGAGACTTTTCAGTGTGTTTTGTCCTCACTCGCACACTTCTCGGGAAAACTTCCCAGGAGGTCACCCATCCCAGAATTACTCCAAGTCAAAGCACGCTTAACTGTGGAGTTGTTCCGATCTAGGCTACCGAAAAGTATATGCATCTTGTTAGTATAGGTAGTACCAATTAATTCTTATAAGTCATTCCTAACTGTATCGTCCCATACCAGCACATTCTCTGGAATCCCTCTCTTTCGGGTGTTGATTCGATTCATTCATGAACCCCCAAGTTGCAAGATTTGGCATGAATACCAATTAGTATAACACCCTCCCTTGTATGCATCCAAGAGAGTTTGTTTGCTAAGCAGAATTAGAGTTTTCGAGGTCAATTTGACAATTGAAAAATCATTTTGATATTGCTAATTAAAACTTATAATTGAAATCGGGTTACTTACAAAAATCAGAGTGTACTTTCAAAATTTCTTGACTTGCTGAAAATATTATTTTCCTGGCAGACGTTTCTGTCTTGAAAAATTCGTATAAAATCAAGTTCAACGATCCACAAAAATATTCTTTGTAATATAGAAACTAGACATCTGGGGCTTCGCGTACATATAAATTATACGCGAATCGGAGGTGAATAGCCCCACGAAACAGAACTCGTAAAGTACTCGAAAATTCATTGTATTATTTTCCAAAACCTCCTGACTTGTAAAAATCATAATAATTCGGAATTACAAGCGTTGAACATAATCTTTATATAATCTGAAAGTACACAACTGGGACTTTACGTATATATGAATTATACCTCATTCGGAGGTCTGTAGCCTCACTAAATATAACTTGCAAAGTGCTCGCGAAATGGTTTATAAAACTGCATTCAAAACCTTAAGAAATAGTTTTTGCAAAACGTTTCCAGAATTTTTCCAAAGTCCTAACTGACCATAAACATCTTAAAACAAAAGCAAAATCATAGTTCAACAGTTAATCCAAATTTCTCAAAATAATACAGTCATCCATCAATTAAAACAGCCACATCAGAATTTAACAGCAATATCCATATAATCACGTCCTCATATACTCTTTCGTCCTCCTGCAATTTTATAAAAATTGCAGCCCCAAAGGGGTGAGAAAAATCTCAGTAGTGTGGCAATAAAACCAATAATGCAACAGTATTAAACTAGGCACAAAATTATAAAACAGTCGCATCAACATTAACTTCATTTCTTGATAAACATCATCATATATCATAGTGCGTATATAACGCCATCTTTACGCTCATAGCACCGTCGTGCGCGTACAAACACAGTGGAAATTCAATGCACAACACCCTCATTTGGTGAATTCCACTGTGACCTATGCGGACGGATGCCAAGTGTCCCATACCCTAGTACCGAGGGATGCCTATATGATGCTTGCTCATACACATGGTCCTGTATATAACTATTCTAAATTTCAAGGCTAACATGAATCTGGTGCGTGCATGCCATGCTATGTTGTCACACACAAAACAGAAAAACAAATGCGGTATGATGTAAAGTGCATGCTTATATCATCATTAACATAACATGTACTTCATGTACTGTTGATACCATACTGCCATGCCATCATTTCTTTTCATAAGAGAGTTACCATCATAACATTTCCATAGGCAGAATACTTTCATCATAAATAGCAGGATAGTCATTAGGCACATGTGAGCAACAATTCACAACTTCATACACTAGTTAATAGTCACATTAGGTAATACCACCTAACACTTACCTCGAGTCTTTAACATTTTATTTTATCAAAGCATCACCAATCAGCCCACACTTTTAGAAGTTAGCACACCTAAACATTGGGTACCAACAATCAGAATTCACATCTACTATTCCAATAAAATGCATGTACTTTCCGGACTTTCAATACAAGACTGCTAACCAATTTACCATGCATACCTGTTATTTAATTTTCTGTTTTAACTTTAGTTTTGCCAAAGATTAACAATTAACATTAATATAAATCCCTAAGCATTTAATTTGGTTGTCTTTACCATTAATTAGGTGCTACCAATTTTCTTTTACATAGCCTTGATTCTCTATGCTTGTGGTTTCGGTTTCTTGTCCATTAACAAGGCTTCCAATCTTTATATTTTGATCAATTATCATGCTTCTAATGTTAATAGTTTTCTACCTTGAATTTTATCCTTCCAATTGATAGAATTTAATAAAATCCCATAGTTCCCATGAACAGACAGATTCGGTTTTAAGTCCATCATCTAAAGTCCTATATTATTTATTTTATTTCATTTTTCTTTTTCTAGCAAAACAGTGCCTTTGTCACTTATACGTGGTCCATTTATTTTTCATCATGCTATCTACATACTCCTAAGCACATGCAAAGTCTATTAACATTTTTCTGATTCAAAGAGCAGCCCAACAAAATCAAGAGAGAAATTTCCAAACTTATAATTCGGGTTTCAAGGTTCTTTTTCTAATTTAATTGTTTTGACTTAGGGCTTCCTTTAACAATCGATGGCAGTGACATAGTCATGGTCTTCCTTGTAGGTAGTTTCGGATTCTGCCCCTAAATTGGGTGCCACAATTTAGCCTTTACACAATATAATCTACAAAGCTTAAGGTGCACTAATTAAAGCTCAAACATGCTGTCAATAATATCTATAAACACATTCAAAGCTTAGTTCACATCTGATTTCTTGATTCCAATGCTAATTATTTTTCTGTCTTTAATATTTATTCCACCAATTTCTAGCAATTGACAAAAATCCTTAGGTTCCTTATGCATACAGATTCGGTTTAGGCTAATGCTAGGTGCATCCAATTTATTTATTTACATAGTCTTCTCTACAAGGCCTAAGGGTGCGCTAGGGGGGCCTTTATACAGGTGTCCACATAGATTTACAACATGTGAAACTAAATCAGAATTCTGGTCCGAAAGGGCAGTCCTAAAACATGATAATGAGCTCTCTTCCAAGCTTAAAATGGTTCTTTGAATTTGTATACATAAAAATCCACGGTTGTCCGAAGGGACAGAAGCAAGGGAAATTAATTGACAAAACAGAATCCTCCTAACCTACATGCAGTGACCGAACCAACAATGAGTAAGATATGACAATATGACATCCTCCTTGCAAGCATGTACAGGCCGAACAACAAGGAACAAATAAAGATCTTGATAGTTAACTTACATCTTCTTGCATCCACACTCAAGACCATAAATCGAACAAGCAACAACCCCTCCTCCTTCCTAGGCTCCAAAAACTCGGTTTGAGACTGCATGTGAAAAAGGAAGGAGCTAGATTAAGGCAGAACATGCGCATGCAGTGGACAGGCCACTCAATCAGAACCGGTTCAGTTGGGTTGGACCAGGAAAATAAATAAATACCTCATCCCCTTGAATGTGGTCCTTCGGTCGAACAATGAAAGAAGGAAGTGGATGTAGGCTTGGTTCAATTCTGCATGCAAGAGTGGTGCGACTTCCTCACATCAGAACCCTGTTCCAACAAAGGGAAAAGCTTAGTCCAAATCGGTCTAAGGAAGAGAGGACAGGAAACAACAAAAAAAAAACTTTCATCTCCTTGAAGGAGACATACCGTTGAACACAGAAGGAGAAGAAAAGGGCAGTTTCAAGTTGCAGTCTCCATGGTTCTGCATTCGGCCAACTAATGGGGAAAAGGCAGAGGCTCACATGTTGATTTATCTCATGGAGCTCACGGTCTTAGTGGGGTAAATGAGTGGATGAGAGGAGGGGAACACTGATTAAGTTTTGGTGTTCATCTAGAGAGGCTTACGGTCAAGAGAATTTGATAGAGATGTGTGATGAATGTTCAAATTTGCTTCTGAATTAAAAGACTAGGCATTCAGCCCATTTATTCCCTTAGCCTTGCGCACATGGAGAGGAGTGGAAGGAGTGGACTTGACTTGGTTTAGGACACACACAAATAACCTGATTGTTTGTTCTTGACTTAGGGCGTATGAAAAGAAGGATAAGGATGACTACAAGTGGACATGTGTCACTACTTAACCGATAAGATTACATGCAAAGGGATTACCTCCACCTTATTGGCTGCATGGGGTGGCAAACTTTATTACTTAGGACACTAGTACTAGTATCTAAAATTTTCCTTTCCTTTACTTCTATGCTCAACGCATGACAAGGCTAGTTGTCTAGTATCATTTTCCTAATGAGTCACTCATTTCATGTAATATATATATATATATATATATATATATATATATATATATATTTAATTATACATTTATTAATGTATGTAATTTTATATACCCACAATTAATAATTAGAGTTCCTACCTATATGGTAATTAAATGCCATATTATCCCTTTTTAACTAGTATCTTGAATCTTTTAAAATCCACACCTACACTCACTTATATTGTCAACCCAAAATAATTTTCCTAACTTACATAAATTCCACTCCATACACACGTCTAATTCGAATTTCAAGCATGCTACACACCCCTAGTTTCAAGTTATGTAATTTCCCAAATTTTGCGGGGAGTTACAGCCACACATTTTCATTTTAAATTTCCCTCATAAAAAATAGGATATTCCAAAGGATTGATGCTAAAGTTTTACAGAATAATACATATCTTTAGATAGGAATAAAGACAACGAATTTCCCCCTCCATACGAACCAAAAGCACAAAATTCAAAATTCATTTTTCTTCAACTATCAAGAATTTCTGGCGGGTAAAATATACAAATTTTTTTTAGAAAGGTTATACTTACAACTTGTTCCGAATGGCCCAATAACTCTGTAGCCCAAAGGTCAGGGCCCAACCTCAACCCAACATCCACGTCAGCCCTACCAGTTGGGTTGATACCCCAACTCCCAACAAGGCGACTCTCCCAAGAGGAAGCACCAAAATGTCCTACCTTGGGACCATAACCCCCAAAGGCAGTCGTCCAAGATGCCATAAGGGGAAACTGCCCCCTTTGCCCCACGCTGACACCACCAAGTACAGAGGGTGCAGCGCTGCTACAACAGCAGCGCCTGCCACGCCCAACACTGCCATCGATAGTGAATCCCAAGGAGGGTTGACTCCCTTCTCACCAACCCACACCGGGTGCACACCACCCTCCCTTATAAATAGCCGCATGGGCACACCATGAAGTTATCTTATGTATCGTTATTCTGCCCATTTACATTGAGTCATATTATCACTTACTTATCCATTGTTGATTGCTGGCTTATACTTGGCAAAGTACCTCTTAGCTTGGTCTGTACCTGTGCTAAGGGTATTATCCATACAGTGACTCATCCCTGAAGGGAACACAGTGGGCTTATAGACCCCAACAGTACATTGGCGCCATCTGTGGAGAGACTATAAACTTCTATTCCCATTCTCCTACCAAAGATCCACAAGACGCATTTCACACCCAGATAACTAAACTGGTTGTCATGACCAGAAGAGCGGAACAAGCTAGGGTCGTTACCCCTGATAGTCACGTGCGAACAATACATTCCAACTCCCCGCCATCCATGCATTCAGCCCCAGCTGAGCGAGCCGCTAGCGAGGCTCTCCCCCCGGTACTACAATCTGTTGGCCCACAGTTGCCAGCAGCTGGCGACAGAATAGCTCAGTCGAATCATCGCGCACCTATGCGTGAAATGCAAGGAGAAAATTTAGTTTCAAACCAACCCCCACCGCCGGGAGTTCATTTTGGAATGCCATTCCCTACTGCTGCTCCACCAGCCATCCCACTCGCCCATCGTCCACAACCATCCCGAAGCCAGCCAGTAGCAATGTACAATGATCATTGGGTCCCTATGGTCGCCCCATACCCCCTAGGACCTTACACTCATAACGTTGCTGCTCCCTTCCCTCAACCTTACGTTGCTGGTTTCCTTTTCCACGGTTACGCTATGCAACCTCATAACGTAGCCATCCCACAACCCCAAGGGACTTGTCAAAATCCTGGTCAGCCACCATATGGCGCCCACCAGGCCTTGAACCACGCCCCAGCTCTCTCTTATTCAGTTGAAGCCCCGCATATACCCCACCCACAACCGGACCAGCATGCACGCAACCCTAATGTAAGGATAACGCATGCTCATACGTAAGGATGCAACAATCCCTTGACTGATAGCTTGCAGTTAACCCCCATACCCCTTGGTTTCAAAGGCCCATCCAACATCACCATGTATGTTGGTGACACCGATCCTTTTGAGTGGATCCAAAAGTTTGAAGCAGCCATGACCCTTCACGGCGAGACGGATCTCCTCATGTGGAGGACTTTCCCTACGCTTCTGGGAGGGAGAGCGCTGACATGGTACACCACTCTACCCACTGGTAGCATTGCGTCCTGGGACGATTTGGCAAACAAGTTTCAGTCCCACTTCGCAACCAGTCGCCCTGTGCCTAAGTCCGTTCATTCCCTTGAAAAAATTCGCCAACAATCTGGTGAGTCCCTCAGATCCTTTTTGGACCGCTTTGATAAAGAGGCCCTGCAGGTGCAGGGCTTAGACCCAAAGGTGCAGGTGCATATACTCCTTTCAGGCTTGCGACAGGGAGTGATCTCTTATGAACTCACCCGACACGAAATTAATGACTTAGAAGAGGTCAGGAAAAAAGCCCAGAAGTTCATGAGAATTGAAGAGTATAAAGGGAGTCGAGTTGATGACGCCCCTAACCAAGAGAAAACAGTTAGTAAAAGTAAGAACCAAGTTGAAGAAAGCAGGAAGGGTCATAAATCATCTAAGTATGCAAGTCGCCCTTCTGGACGTGACGCATCAGGATGCCAATCACACAGCGTCCTGCAAACTGAATACAAAGAAGAGCCCAAGAGTAACCAACGGCCCCAGCAGTCGACCAGAGAAGCCGCCGCATACTGCAAGTTCCATCGCAGCAACAGTCACAGTACCGAGGAATGCAGGCACCTCAAAGATGAGATTGATGAGCTCATCAAGGGCGGTGCTCAAAGGCGCGGAGGTGACGGTGCACGCCCTACCGGCACAGGAAGGTGACACTACAAGCGTAGCAGGTCGCCAGAACGAAGAAGAAACAACCAACCTGGTTATCAACCTCGCCGCGACCGAGATCGCAGGGAAGACTCCCCACGAGACCGCAGAGTGCCGGTTAGCCAAAGCAATAGAGAAAGGCGGGAAGGAGATAATGAAGATTTAGCAGTCATCAGGCACGGGGTAATAAACATGATTTCAGGAGGGCTGAGCGGAGGCGGAGAATCGGTCAATGCCCAGAAGAGGCACTTGAAACAGTGTTTGGCGGTTGCGGGTAAAGTCATCAGCAAAGTAAGAGTGGACTCAGGTCCTGCCAAGCCTAAAATCGTGTGGGATTGCAACGATTTGGGCGACGTCTTTCCCGGACACGATGACCCTCTTGTCATTCAAGCAATAATCGCCAATTTTGACGTCAATCGCGTGTTTGTTGACCACGGAATCTCTGCTGATATCTTATTTTTGCCATGTTTCAGGGCGTTAGGATTTATAGTTAATGACTTAACCCCAGTTGCAGGTGAACTTTCAGGTTTCAATGCAACTACCACCAAGCCTCTTGGAATGATAAACCTGCGTTTGTCTTTGGGAAAGCCTCCCACATCAAGGTCAGCCGACATCTAGTTCTTGATGCTTGACACCCAATCAGCTTACAACGTAATTCTCGGCAGAAGGATGCTCGCCGCGTTTGAAGCAAGCATATCGCATCTGCACTTGGCGATGAAGTTCGTGGCGAGGGACAATAAGGTCGCGACGGTAAAAGGCGACCAAATGGTAGCCAGGAGTTGCTACAATATATCTTTGAGACCAGCACCTAAGGTCACCTTCAAAGACAAACCAACGCCCCAAGTGGTGACATCACAGGTAATGGAAGAAAATACTAGCAGAAATAACAAAGAGCTTGACCAATGTTTTCTTGTAGAATTCGACGCTAGAGATGACCCTCGAGCAGAACATTCCAGACCCACGCCAGACGGAGAATTAGAGCATGTCGTTTTGGGAGATGCTGAACACCAGACAACTACTATCGGGTGGATCATTGATCCAAAAATTAAGAGTAAGCTGATCAAGCTACTACGTAGTAACAGAAACCTGTTCGCCTGGAAACCATCTGATATGCCAGGTATTTATCCTGAAGTGTGCTGCCACCGTTTGTCCATAGATCCCAAAGCAAAGCCCGTCGCGCAGAAGAAGAGGAAGTTTGGCTCGGATCGTCAGAAGGTAATCGACGAGGAAGTGGAAAGGCTCCATGACGTTGGCTTCATAAAAAAAGTCAAATATACAACCTGGTTCTCCAACCCGGTATTGGTCAAAAAGCCCAGTGGGGCGTAAAGGATGTGTGTCGATTATACCGACCTAAACAATGTATGCCCCAAGGATACTTATCCATTTCCAAGCATTGATCAGCTGGTGGATAATGCATTCGGTTTCAAGATACTCTCATTCATGGATGCCTACTCTGGTTACAATCAAATTCCATTACTAGAAGAGGATCAAATCAAGACGGCGTTCATCACCCAGAACGCCAATTACTGTTATACTATGATGCCCTTTGGCCAGAAGAATACGGGCGCCACGTACCAGCAAATGATGAATGAAGTGTTCAAAGACTTGATTGGCGGCAGCGTGGAAGTCTACATTGATGATATGATCGCCAAATCGCAAACACCAGAACAACACTTTACGCATCTTCAGGGCGTGTTCTATAGGCTGCGAAAGTACAACATGCGACTCAACCTGAGTAAGTGTGCTTTTGGTGTTCCGGTGGGCAAATTTCTAGGCTTCATGCTAACCGAGAGAGGCATAGAGGTCAACCCTGATAAGTGCAAAGCGATCATCGAAATGCAAATCCCGCAAACAGTCAAAGAGGTTCAGCAGCTGATTGGAAGACTGGTAGCCCTAACACGTTTCTTGGCGAATTCTGCACACAAATCACTCCCCCTGTTTGGTTTGCTCAAAAAGGGTACGTCCTTCGCATGGTCTGATGAGTGTGAAGGAGCTTTCCATGAGTTCAAAAGGGCCCTGTCCTGCCTGCTAGTCCTCACTAAACCAGACAGTGGCGAAACTCTGTATTTATACCTCGCGGTTGGCACTGAGGCCATCAGCGCGGCGTTGGTCAGAGAGCCAAAGGAGGAAGGCCAAAGCCGGTTTACTTCATCAGCAAAGTGCTACAAGGGGCTGAGCTGCGGTATCAGCAAGTTGAAAAAGTTGCCCTTACACTCATTTTCGCGACACGAGGCTGAGGCCGTACTTCAAGTGCCACCCATCACTGTCAGAACCAATCAACCCATCCACCAAGTCTTGCACAAGCCCGACCTCGCAGGACGAATGATGTCCTGGGCGATTGAGCTCTCAGAATATCAGATCAATTATGAGCCAAGAACCGCCATCAAAGCTCAAGCCCTCACTGATTTCATTGTCGAAATGACACCAAGTTCTTCGCTCAGTGCCCAGACCGCTGGGACGCCGATATCGGCGATATGGAAACTATATGTTGATGGCTCATCAAACGCCAAAGGCTCAGGTGCAGGAATGATAGTTGAGAATCCAGACAGTGTTGCTGTCGAACATTCCCTGTCTTTTGAATTCAATACCACAAACTACCAGGCGGAATATGAGGCCATGATTGCTGGCCTAATTCAAGCAAAAGAGATGGGCGCCAAACGCCTCAAAGTCTACAGTGACTCCCAGTTAGTAACATTCCAGATCTCCGGTGAATACCAAAACAAAAGACCATTAATGCGCAGGTACTTAGAGAAGGTCAAAGAGTTAATCCAAAGCTTCGAAAGTGTCGAGGTGGAGCATATCAGGCGTTTTGAAAACACCAGGGCAAATATTCTCTCCAAGTTGGCGAGCACCAACCCAGGTAACAATCGTTATGTGATCCAACACAATATGCCTAACCCATGCATAGTCATGAGCATTTCGGAGTCAAACCCTGAGGTCGCCGAAGAGACCTGGATCACGCCCATTGTCAACTACTTGGCTGAAGGGGTCCTACCTCTCGACCAAAAGGAAGCTAGAAAGATTGTACGAAGAAGTGCCCATTTCTACATGGTACAAGGGCGATTGTACAAGCGAGGACTCTCAACCCCACTCCTGAAATGTCTGAACCCCAGAGATGTTCAGTACATTTTAGAAGAAATCCATGAAGGAATCAACGGCCACCACATGGGCGGTCACTCGCTAGCAAAGAAAGCACTAAGAGCTGGATTTTATTGGCCAACCATGGAGCGTGACGCCAGAGGTTTTCCGACATACACAAAGCTCCACTTGAAGAATTGACGTCAATCACTTCACCATGGCATTTCTACAAGTGGGGAATCGACATTCTGGGTCCCTTTCTCATGGCGGCTGGCCGGGTCCAATGGTTAATTGTCGCCATTGACTACTTTACCAAGTGGGTAGAGGCGGAACCCTTGGCCACAATTACATCTCAGAAAGCAAGGAAGTTCTTTTGGAGAAGCATTGTCTACTGCTTCGGTATTCCGGCAAAAGTCATTACAGATAATGGTACCCAATTCATCGACGCCAAATTTCTTGAGTTAAGCAATCTGCAGATCCGACATCACTTTGCCGCAGTTGAACACCCCCAATCCAACGGCTTAGTGGAGTCGACCAACAAAATGTTGGCCAAAGGAATTAAGAAGAAACTGGAAGCACACAAGGGGGCGTGGATAAACAACCTCGACAACGTCCTGTGGGGATACAGGACAACCGCCCAATCTTCCACTAGGGAGACGCCTTTCAGACTGACTTACGACACTGAAGCCATGATTCCTGTTGAAGTTGGTGAACCCTCTTGGCGACGGAAACACGTTACCAAGGTAGCCAACACTCAAAATCTGAATGAAGCATTGGACCTGTTGGACGAACTCAGAGGGTTTGCCGCTCAATCTGACTGCTTTTCAAAGGAAAAGTCAGCCACTTATTACAACAAGAAAGTCATTTCCCGGAATTTTGAAGAAAAAGATTTGAGTCTGAGAAGAGCAAACATAGGCAACAAGAACGCCCGAGAAGGAAAGCTCGCCCCAAACTGGGAAGGACCTTACCAGATAGCTAACAAACTGGGGAAAGAAACTTACTCCCTAGAGACACTTGGGGGAAATACATACCGAGGGCGTGGAATGCAGATAAGCTTAAGAAGTATTATTGTTAAACTACCATGCAGCACTTCCTGCACTCTTTTCCTTTCCCATGTTTTTGTCCCAATGGGTTTTACTGGGAAAGGTTTTTAACGAGGCAGAGTTTCACATTTCCGATAAATACAATGGCCAATTTACCAACTCTTTGTTAAAGTCGCATGATCAACTAACGGGATAGTTCTCACCCCCGTCATAGTTGGACTGGGACGGTTGTCACCCCCAGCCAACGCCAAGCTAATGGGATGGTTCTCACCCCCGCCATAGTTAGATTGGGACGATTCTCACCCCCAGCCAACGCCAAACCAACGGGATGGTTCTCATCCCCGCCAAACGTTCGACTGGGAAGATTCTCACCCCCAGCCAACGTCAAAGTGGTGGGGTAAGCCTCACCCTGCCTAACGAAGAAGTAAAATGATGAGTATTGGAAAGGTTTTAATCAGCTAAGTTACAATTACAAGAAGAAACCAACACTTGATAAAGAAAAATCGAACAAAGGCGTGTGTCAAGCAGAGGCGTTACTACATTGATTAAGTAATTTGAAAGGATTACTAGTCTGCAGCTGACATACCAACCACAGATTAAAAGATAAGGTTAATTGTTGGCGTACCAACCATTAGGAAATAAAGAAAGAAAAAAGTCTGATGAAGACGCCCAGCTCAAAGGGGTTGGTCTCCCGCAGGGGTCGCCTCTGCTGCAGTGTCCGGATTCGGCTCAGCCACGCCAACAGTGACATCATCACTACCCGCCTCTAGGCCTACGGCGTCCACCCCTACAGAGTGAAGAAGGTTCTCCACACCAGCAACAACAGCATCGCCATCGCCCTTGCCTCGGGGCCAGATGGGTTCACGCCATCAAGTCCAATTGGTAAATCACGCCCAGCCTCTACCTCTTCAGTGTTGTCATCACCAGTAGCCTCGCTGATAAGAGTAACTTCTGGCGCATCTTCTTCCTCATCAGAATCAGAGTCAGGGCCCCTCTCAATTACCGCCACCCCACCACCTGCTAGGCACTCAACTATCTGGTCGCCTTCCACCTCATAGTCCGGGCTAAAACCCGTCATGTCAAGATCAGGATAGCGAACAGAAACCTGCTGGAGTGCGTTGAAAAAAGAATCATACATGAGGTTCGCCAAGGCCTCCTCCAGCTTTTCCACCTACCCACATGGCTTTTTGAAATCCTCTTGTGTGGTGTGAAGGTTCCCATGTGCGGAAAATAGATCCCCAGATAGTTGAGTTTTTTCAAATTGGAGACCCTATTTCTCCTTCTTAGACTATTCCAGCGACTTCGTTAGGTCATCCTTCTCGGAGGTCAAGCGCTTCACCTCTCCATCCTCCTTCTTCAACTGCGCAGTCAAAGACCTGTTCGTTTTCTTTTTATCAGCAACCTCCTTGCCAAGGCGTCCAACCTCAGCAGTCAAATCATCTACCTTATTCCCTATTTCTTCAAGGCGATCATCTTGCGAGGAGCAGCGGCTGTCAATAGCAAGAGCGATCTTCTGCAACCCTAAGATGCGGCCAATAACCACTTGGGTGCAGTCCATGAATGCCTGGCGATCGACTCGCTCTGGCACAACCATCTTTGGTCGCCCAATGTTTGGAAACCCCCATAGTCAAGGTCCCTCTCTGACAACTTGAGGGCCCTGCCTACGCGGGTCTCAACAGGAGGAGGAGGAGAATCTTGTGCACCAGTTGTCGCCTGAGGCTCTCCGTCATCAAAAGCATTATTTACTAACGTTTCGCCATCAACTGAGTCATCAGGGCGCGGCGCCGTGGAGGCCCTAGGCGAGGTCAAGTTCTCATCTCCCCCCTTTTCAGGCCAGACCCTCCGTAAGCAGGCGATCCTGACTGTAAGAACTCGCACCGTTAATTAAGGAAGTTAATTAATTAATTATGTGAAATTAGGAAATAATTCCATAATTTAACCTAATAATTACTATGAGGCTCTAATAATTATAGTAAGTGAGTAATAATGCTGAAAGTCGATTTTCTGACGAAAGTACAGATACCGGTTCTGCTACTCGGTATAAATGCGTACCGATTAAGTATTCCGAAAAATTATAATAAGTGCATGAAAATTCATAGAATAATATATAGGACTTGTAAAACAAGTTTCAAGTCAAAATAATGAGAACTGGAGCCAGAACTGATACTGGCTATGGAAAAGCGCGTACCGGAAAGGTGCTGCGAAAAATATAAGAAAAATATGTTAAATCCTGTAAAATTGAGTAGGTTCAGAATCCTGAGTTTAGGGTTAAAATGTTAAGCGTAGCAATTAACGTTAATACTGTGTGTTAAGGTTTAAGTGAGCTATATATATATATAACATTTCTGCACAAAACCCTAGGCCATACACTCTTCATACGTGACTTTGGTGGCTGACCAGCATTCCCTCATTGCTCCATTTCCTTCCTTCATCCATTTCTTGAGCTTTGAGGCATATTCCTTCATGAAAACTTCTCCTAAACACATGTGGTGAGTGAGAGTGGGCATTGCTAGTGTGTTGGTGGCCTTGTTCTGAGTTTCCAGCCACTGTGAGTTGGTGAGGGTGCTAACCTTGTGTGGTTTGGGTGTTGGGAAGCCATGGTCATGGCATTTGGAGGTCCAAGGAGTGACCTTTGAGGTGAAAGAACCAACCTTGAGCATCATTTTCGTTTTCCTTGGGAAGTCAGAATCTTGGGAGCTGGTTGTGAGCTCCAAGAGCAACCTTTTGTTATGTTTTAAGCTTTGGGTAAGTGACTCAACCTTGATCATGTGTTTTGATGATTACAAGAGATGTCTTGGTATGTTTAAGGAGTTAAACAAGTAACCAACTGATATATGAACCTTGAACAGAGTAAAAATGCATGATTTGACGTTTGGAAGTGTTAAAAATGGAACCTTGGATGGATATCTTCGCGAAATGCAGAAACTGCATTCTGTCGCAAAATATCTGGATATGGATATCCGGATATGGGGTCTTTTGAAGTTCGGATATGTATATCCGGATATGATATTCGGATATTGATATTATTGTATGTATTGCAATAATTAGGATGCTTGGTTGTGTATGTATTGCAATAATTAGGATGCTCCGTTGGGTTTTATTATGATGATGCACATGTGATCACATTGCGTGGGCCTGATCAACTTATAATTTGTGTAACTTGTGCAGAGTAATGGTAGGATCCAGGAGAACACGAGAGACTGTTGAGGGTCAACCCGACCCAATCCTGACTGCATTGGCCGAGATGCAGGAGGCCACTAGATTGGCCAACATGGCAATGATGGACGCCGCTCGTGAGGCGAACCAGAAGGCCACAGAGGATGCTCTTGAGGCGAACCGACTGGCGAATATGACCATGATGAGGGTCATGTTGGAGGAGATAAGGGTTGGTCCTGCAGTTGGTCAGTTCCCTCCGCCACTACCTCCACTGCCACCACTGTCGCTGCCTCCACCTAGTCTGCAGGACGAGAGTCAGAGCCAGGTTGAGGGCACTGGTCACTTGACTGGGGTGATGGAACCCTTTGTGGAGCCTGCTGAAGATAGAGATGTGACTGATCGCTGACTTAATTCTTTTTGCAAGCATAAGCCACCTACTTTTGATGGATCTTACGATCCTATTGCAGCGGCTAGATGGCTACAGGCGCTGGATAAGATCTTTCGGGTCATGCAGTGTACAGATCCGCAGAAGCTGATGTTCGCGACCTACATGCTGGAGGGCGATGCCCACGAGTGGTGGATGAACACCTCTCATGCTTTTGAGATGCAGAGTCATGTTAAGATGTGGCCATTCTTTGAGGATTGCTTCCTTGGGAGATATTTTCCATATGATGCGCAGGAGCGGAAGCAAGGAGAGTTCGACAGGTTGGTTCAGGGCTCGTTGTCTGTTGATGAGTACCTGGCCAAGTTCAATGAGCTGGTGAAGTTTGCACTCTTCCGAATAGAGAGACCCACTCCGATCATTTTGGCTGTTAAGTTTCGCAGGGGACTTAGTGAGGATATTGCTGGTTACCTTACAGGGTCTGCTTCTAGAGACTTTGGGACACCGGTGCAGCAGTGTCGAGATCGAGGATTTTTGCAACTCGAGTAAGGCCAAGAGGGCCAAGATTGTTTATATGAAGGGAACGAATAGTTCCACTTCCTGGAAGGACAGGAAGTTTGCTGGAAAGGGCAAAGGCAAGCAGTTGGCTGCTAGGCAGGTGCCTAGTCAGTTCAAGAGGAGTTTCACTTAGGCGAGTTCAGCGAGACCTCCTACTCCCCGATGCACGGGATGTGGGAAGGTTCATCTGGGGCCGTGTGCTACCGGCCAGACCATATGTTTCCAGTGTGGCAAGGAGGGCCACTATGCTAGAGAGTGTCCGTCGTCGACGGCGAGAGCTGCAGCGGTTCAGGCAGTTCCACTTCATATGGCTCCCCTTCCACCTACAGCGGCACCTGTTGTGCCACCTGCACGGGGCGAGTTTACACCTTGGATCGTTAGCAGTTGGACCGAGCTCCGAACCTTGTCAGAGGTACTGTGTCTATTGGTGATTCATCAGTTGATGTATTGTTTGATTCCGTGGCTACGCATTCTTTTGTTGCAACCCCGATTGCTTTGGGGCTTGAGTTGCCCATGTCTGTGCTTTCTCCACTGTTGCGGGTGACTACCGCCACCGGAGAAAAGTGTGATACTACCACTGTTCATCGCGATGTAGCATTTCAGTGGGACGACCGTGAGTTCTCAGTAGATTTGATAGGATTACCGATGGCCAACTTGCAGATTATTCTGGGCATGAATTGGTTGTCCAAAAACTGTGCATTGATTGATTGCTATGCAAAGCGCGTGGTGATGCCTCAGTGTGATTCCACAGCTAGTTCCTTGCCGTACATTTCAGTGCTGCAGCTAGGAGAGCTTTGCGAGCAGGGGCATTCGGTTATGTCATGTTGGGAGGTTTGGTGAGTGGGACACAAGAGGATATCACTGGCATTCCTGTGGTGGGGGAATTCCTTGAGGTGTTTCCTGAGGACATCCCTGAGTTTTCGCCGCAGAGGGAGATTGAGTTCTCCATTGACTTATTGCCTGGTGTGGGGCCCGTTTCATTGGCTCCATATCGGATGTCGCCACCAGAGTTGGCTGAGCTGAAGAAGCACATTGAGGACCTTTCAGGGAAAGGCTTCATTCGACTGAGTGTGTCTCCATGGGGAGCACCGGTCATTTTTATGAAGAAGAAAGACGGAACTATGTTGTGCACCGACTACAGGCAGCTGAACAAGGTGATAATCAAGAACAAGTATGCATTTCCTCAGATTGATGATATGTTGGATCAACTGAAGGGTGCTTGTGTGTATTCGAAGATCGATCTCCGGTCCGGATACGATCAGATTCGGGTGAAGCCGGAGGATGTCCCGAAGACCACATTTCGTTCGAGATATGGTCACTATGAGTATTTGGTGATTCCTTTTGGACTCACAAATGCACCCGCAGTGTTCATGGATTACATGAACAGGATTTTCCAGCCGTACCTGGATCAGTTTGTGATCGTCTTCATTGACGACATATTGAGAAAAGGCTTTATGCTAAGCCTTCCAAATGTGAGTTTTGGCTCAAGTCCGTAAAGTTTTTGGGACATGTGATTTCTGCAGAAAGAGTCGCAGTGGATCCGAACAAGATTGAGGTCGTGCTTGATTGGGAGAGGCCCAAGACGGTTACCGAAGTGCGGAGTTTTCTGGGTTTGGCTGGGTACTACCGAAGGTTCATCAAGGGATTTTCCATGCTGGTTCTACCAATTACTCGCCTTACCCGGAAGGAGACTCCTTTTGTGTGGACTCACGAATGTGCGGAATGTTTCCAGGAGTTGAAGGAGAGACTGACTGATGCACCTGTGTTAGTCCTTCCTAATCCTGCGGAGGAAGTCGAGCTTTACACCAACGCCTCCAGAAAGGGGCTCGGTTGTGTGTTGATGCAGTTGGGCAAGGTGACTGCCTATGCTTCGAGGCAGTTGAAGCCTCATGAGGAGAACTACCCGACTCATGATTTGGAGTTGGCTGTTATTGTGTTTGCTTTCAAGATTTGGAGGCATTATCTGTTTGGGATGAGGTTTACTGTGTTCAGTGACCACAAGAGCTTGAAATATCTGTTTGATCAGAAGGAGATGAACATGAGACAGCGGAGATGGATGGAATATCTGAAGGACTACGACTTTGAGTTGAAGAACCATCCTGGCAAGGCCAATGTGGTAGCTGATGCTTTGAGTCAGAAATCCGTGAGTCTATCTAGTTTGACCATGGGCGATTACGATATCATTGAGCAGTTTCGAGATCTGACAATGACCTCTTTGTTTAGGGGTGCACTTCTCGAAATGGAAACCGTACGAGTGGAGAATGAGCTCATGGAAAAGATCAAAGAGGCGCAAGTGCAGAGAAAATGCCTAGATTATGTGAGGAACCAGGACGGTGTGTCTTGGAACGAGGATGGATTGTTGACCTTTCAGAAGAGGATTGTCTTTGACCGAAGAGGTTATGGCAGAGGCCCATAAGGGCCAGTTTACGGTCAACCCTGGTGCGACTAAGATGTACCAAGCCTTGAAGAGGAATTTCTGGTGGCCAGGAATGAAGAAGGACATAGCTGTTTATGTGTCTAAATGTTTGATTTGTCAGAATGTGAAGATAGAACACCAGAAGCCGTCTGGTAAGCTTCAACTTCTAGAGATTCCGGAATGGAAATGGGAGAGCATTTCCATGGACTTCGTGGTGGGTTTGCTGAAGACTCAGGTTGGCTACGACTCTATATGGGTCATTCTGGACAGGTTGACAAAGTCTGCCCATTTTCTTCTAGTGAAGGTGAGCTTCACTATAGAGCAGTTGGCCAAACTGCATGTTCGCGAGATTGTGAGGCTTCACGGGGTGCTAGAGAGTATCATTAGTGATAGGGACCCGAAGTTCACATCTCGGTTCTGGGAGGCGCTGCAGGAAGCTTTTGAAACTCAGTTGAGACTGAGTACAACCTATCACCCTCAGACTGATGGACAGATTGAGCGGACTATCCAGACCTTGGAGGACATGTTACGGGCTTTCACGTTGGAGCAGGGCTCAGCATGGGATAGGTACCTTTCGTTGGTTGAGTTTTCGTATAACAACAGTTTCCATGCTAGCCTAGGCTTGGCACCTTACGAAGCATTGTACGGTAGGAGGTGTCGTACACCTACCTGCTGGTCCGAGGTTGGGGATCGTGAGTTGTTTGGCTTGGACTTTGTCCAAGATACCACCCTGTAGATCCAGATGATCATGGAAAAGTTGAAGTAGGCGCAGACTTTGTCCATGATACCACGGTTCATTGGGCCCTATCAGATCCTTGGTAAGGTATGACCTGTTGCCTACCGGCTTGCCTTGCCACAGAACTTGGCCAACATCCACGATGTGTTTCACGTGTCTCAACTTCGCATGTACGTAGCGGATCCTGCGCACGTGGTGCAACCTGATGATGTGGAGGTTCGGGAGAACTTGAAAACTCCCATTGGACCACTTAAGATTCTCGATCGAGGCGAGAAGAAGCTAAGGAGCAAGGTCATTTCGATGGTCAAGGTTCAATGGACAGGAAGAACTCCTGAGGAGTGTACCTGGTAGCGAGAGGATGAGCTTCTCCAGCAGTATCCCGACTTCAAAGACAGGTATATTCTGATTTTGAGGACAAAATCCTAAAAAGGTGGGGTGAATGTAAGAACCCGCACTGTTAATTAAGGAAGTTAATTAATTAATTATGTGAAATTAGGAAATAATTCCATAATTTACTCAAATAATTACTATGGGGCTCAAATAATTATAGTAAGTGAGTAATAATGCTGAAAGTCGTTTTTTTGACAAAAAGTACATATACCGGTTCTGCTACGCAGTATAAATGCGTACCGGTGAAGTATCCCGAAAAATTATAATAAGTGCATGAACGTTCCTAGAATAATATATAGGACTTGTAAAACAAGTTTCAAGTCAAAGTAATGAGAACTGGAGCCAGAACTGATACTGGCTATGGAAAAGCGCGTACCGGAAAGGTGCTGCGAAAAATATAAGAAAAATATGTTAAATCTTGTAAAATTGAGTAGGTTAAGAATCCTGAGTTTGGGATTAAAATGCTCAGCGTAGCAATTAACGTTAATACTGTGTGTTAAGGTTGAAGTGAGCTATATATATAACATTTCTGCATAAAACCCTAGGCCATACACTCTTCATACGTGACTTTGGTGGCTGATCAGCATTCCCTCATTGCTCCATTGCCTTCATTCCTCCATTTCTTGAGCTTTGAGGCATATTCCTTCATGAAAACTTCTCCTAAACACATGTGGTGAGTGACAGTGGGCATTGGCAGTGTGTTGGTGGCCTTGTTCTGAGTTTCCAGCCACTGTGAGTTGGTGAGGGTGCTGACCTTGTGTGGTTTGGGTGTTGGGAAGCCATGGTCATGGCATTTGGAGGTCCAAGTAGTGACCTTTGAGGTGAAAGAACCAACCTTGAGCATCATTTTCGTTTTCCTTGGGAAGTCAGAATCTTGGGAGCTGGTTGTGAGCTCCAAGAGCAACCTTTTGTTATGTTTTAAGCTTTGGGTAAGTGACTCAACCTTGATCAAGTGTTTTGATGATTAAAAGAGGTGTCTTGGTATGTTTAAGGAGTTAAACAAGTAACCAACTGATATATGAACCTTGAACAAAGTAAAAATGCATGCTTTGACGTTTGGAAGTGTTAAAAATGGAACCTTGGATGGATATCTTCGTGAAATGCAGAAACTGCATTCTGTTGAGAAATATCCGGATATTGATATCCGGATATTGGGTCTTTTGATATCAGAATATGGATATCCGGATATGTATATCCGGATATGATATCCAGATATTGATATCGGGATATGTCCCCGACAGATATCCTGTAACACCCTCCCTTGTATGCATCCAAGAGAGTTGTTTGCTAAGCGGATTAGAGTGCTTTCGTCATATTTAAAATGCTGAAAAATAATCTTGATGTTGCTAATTAAAACTTATAATTGAAATCAGATTAGTTGTGAAAAATCAGAGTATACATTTAAAACTTCTTAACTTGCTGAAAATATTATTTTCGTGGCAGACATTGTTGTCTTGAAAAATTGGTATAAAGTCAAGTTCAACGATCCATAAAAATATTCTTTGTAATATAGAAAGAGCATGTCTGGGGCTTCGCATGCATATAAAATAATATCAAATCGGAGTTTGTTTCCCCTCGTAACGTAACTCGCAAAGTGCTCGCAAAATTGGTTATAAATCAGCACTTAATAAAATTTTCAAAAATATTTTCGCAAGCGTTTTCAGAATTTTTCCAAGATACGAACTGAACATAAAAGTCTGAAAACAGTAGCTAAAACATAGGTTCAACAGTAATCCAAACTTCTCAAAATAATACAGTCATCCATAAATAAAACAGTAACAGCAGCAAGTTCAAACAGCAGCACTTACAGCAAATATCCATATAATCACGTCCTCAAATACTTTTGCGTCCTCCTGCAATTTTAAAAATTGCAACCCTAAAGGGGTGAAAAAAATCCCAGTAGTGTGATAGCAAAACCAATAATGCAACATTATTAAACTAAGCACAAAATTATAAAACAGTCGCATCAACATTTCATTTTCCTGATAAATCTTAACATTTAATAGTGCGTATATAACGCCATCATAAAGTACGTCATAGCACCGTCGTGCACGTACAACATACACAGTGGATATTCCATAATGGATCCCTTAAAGGTGAATTCCAACTGTGGCCTATGCGGACGGAAGCTAAGTGTCCCATACCCTGGTACCGGAGGGATGCCTATATGATGCGTGCTCAAACGAATGCATATTTATATAGATATTATTATTAGCCAATGCAACATGAAGTTTATGCACGTATGCCATGATATGCTTTCACACATCAATAGAAAAACGGATGCGGTATGATGTAATTGTGCATGACTAAATCATCAGTATCATAACATATTCTTCAAGCTGCCATATAACAGTTTTACCTCATAACAAAATTACCATCAAGACATAGGCAGAATACTTTTATCATACATGGCAGAAGAATTATTAAGCACATGTGGCAACATGTCACAATTTTATACACTAGTCAATAGTCACATTAGGTAATACCACCTAACACTTACCGCGCACGTCACAATTAATATACCAGGCAGCAACTAAGATGATCCAAAGTCTCACAAAATACGCGCACCTAAACAGAGGCATCTTTAATCAGAATCGTTTGCCACATAAATACTTATACGCAGTAACGTTTTCACTCTTTTCTCCCCCAAAACCCAATCGATTTTCCAAGGTTCTTTTACCAACAACATTCTGACTTTAATAATAATTTTCTAATATTCAACAATGACTTTAATCAAACCCAAAACAGAATCGGTTTTTAGCACATGAAAGGTCCTCAAGAAAGTATTATGCAATTTCTTCTTTTCTACTCAAGGGTGCACATAGAAAGCCTATTACCATGATGTCTATATGCTTTAAATGGGACTTAGTAAACATCTAGGCTCAAAACAGAATTGGTTTTAAGTATATAAAGGCTCAAGACATTTGTTCGAAATTTTTGTTTGACAAGACCAATGGTGTGTGAATAGAATCCTAATATCATGCTGAATATTTTAGCTAAAAAAAGGACTTAATGCACAACAAAATTTACCAAGTCAGAATCGATTTTATCAAGACCAAACATCATGAATAACTTATTTCAAAACTCCACTAATCCATTAATGGTGCGCTACAAGGGACCTAGGCATGTTGTCCATATCATGATGTATCATAAAAATTTAGAGGTATCCAAGTTGTCATCAAACAGCCCCACCATTTACTTTTAAGATCATTACCAAGTTTATTTTTCATTATGCTTTCACTACGGTCAAAGAACATAATATGGCAGAATCTAAAAATACACAATAACTAAGAGAGCTGCTTCCTAGACATGCCTCACGATTTGATCATAGGAGAGAAGAGAAGATTCGGTGCCTACCTCTTGCAAGCTCACTAGGAGATCGAACAAAACAGGAAGCAACACCTCAATCCCTTAGCTCCACTAAAACAGCAAGCTCCATTCCTCAAGCTGATGACCGTGAGCAAAGAAAATGAGGAGAGGAAAGATTAGCTAGAGTTATTATTTTCATATAATGGAATGTCTCCTTCAACCAAATGAGTGAACAACGAAACAGAGGCAGAACCTTACCTCTTAAAATAATAGAACACAGCCGAATAAAGACAGAGAGGAAAAGTGTTTAAGGCTTTGGTACTTCCTCAGGAGCTCCACGGTTTTTGGAAGAAAAAAGGAATTGGATGATGGCTGAGTTTTACTTTAAGGAAAGCAGTAAGAGTTCAAGTTGTTCTTTTCTTCCTATAGTGCGCTCAAGGGGTGGTGATAAGGTGAGGATGTGGTTGTGTTTGGTTCTGTTTGACAAGATGATTCCTCCTATAAAATCCTCTTCAATCAGCGCTAAGATGAAGGAAAGTGGGGCTGAAGGTTGGTTTTTAAAATGCTCACAAGGTCAGAAAACATGCTCAAGCTTTTCTCCCTTTGGAGCGCTCAAGGGGAAGGAGTAATTGGGTGCAGAATTTTCTGCCCAAGTATTTTACATGCAATCTGACTACTGGATCCTTATTGGCTGCATGTCTTTAAAGCTGGCTGGGTTTGGAAGGTGCCACAAGCTATCCTCTTTCTTTTGACACTCCCAAGCGCATGTGATAAGGGAAAAGAGAAGCAAGGCTAACTTACTTTGTGATATATGCAGCAAGGATCAGAATTTTGGTGAAGCCCTATGCGCACAAGTGGAGGAGGAATAAGGATGGGTCTTGCCATGTGGGGATTTCTAACCAATGAGGGCTGACTTGTGGGATCACTTAGGATGGAATTAGGGTAATTTGCAAGGGAATTGGGCTGACTCAAGGATACCTCCTAAGGCCCTAAGGCTTCGGCCAAACATAACTTAGAGATCAAAAATGTAAAAGCCCATGAGTGGCACTAACTTAGGCAATAACCCACAAAATTATAAATTCCCAAGTCTTTTAATTATTTTTAATTCTTTCTATAAGTTGCTATTAATTAATTCCTACATCTTTTCTAAGGTTTCGTATGCCTAAAATAAATTCTCCCTATCATCATAATTCTAATAATTTCCTAACTCAATATTAATCCCATACTAGTAACCATATAATTCGAAAACCAAACCAATATTACATGTAGTTCGATTTTTCACACATGCATTCATATGCCTTATAATATTTTATGCATTTTCCTTAATTGCGTGGGATGTTACATATCCGGATATTCTGGGTTTTCAAAGAACAGTAAGGTACTGTTCATGCAAAATACTGTGATGGGTTCGTGGACTCTATTTTGAGGAAGTTGAACTTCCGTAATAATTAAACTAAGTCAGAATCAAGTGATTAAGGGCTTGTGGCTTTGTGAGAAGCCTAAAGACGTAAAACGTAAAAGGAAAACATACTATTTATGTTTATGCTTATGAGTTATGGTTATTAATATGATTGCTGGTCCCAAAACAGATTGTGATACTGCTGTGTGTGGACCTTGAACTGTGTGGACTCTTGGCTTTGGATAGTTAGCTTGCGAGGTAAGCTTTCGTGTCCTCGGTTTAGCCATTTGTTCCACCATGTCCCATGGGGGGATGGTTATATGCATGATGTGTTTTCATGTACTGCTTTATTGAAATGCTATGGAGCTGTTAAGTGCAAATGCTTTATGATATGTATGTGGTGTGACGCCTACACAGGAGGCCATGGGGCGATCTTGTGGGCGAATACAACATGGGCTGATACTATGTGGGTAATAGACATATTCCTGCACTTCATTGATCAGTAGAATAGTATAAACACACATGACATGATTATCTGTTTCATTGCACTATTTTGGAACTTATATTGTTAAATGGCTCTTGAACTTATACTACACATGTAAGTGAGCTTGGGGTGGAAGATCCTTGAGGACCCCTTGTCTTACTGAGATTTCTTTTTAGAGATCTCACCCCACGTTTGGGGCACCATTTTCAGGTTCAGGTAATGCGGGGGTTTAGACCTCTAGTGGCAAGAGGCCAGAGCTTAGTTGATTAATGATATCTGCTTATGCTGCTTATGTTGTTATACTTGGATGCTGGATCCTGTTTACTACTTTATGATGTAGCTTCATTTATGGATTACCTCGTTGAGACCTTGTTGACTATGCTGTTTATTTGGTGAGCATGGGGATTGTCCATGCCACATTGACTTGACTTTACTCTTTCAGTTTTGGTGTTGTAATTAATAATCTATCAGGATATTGTTTGGACTACGTGTTGTAGATCCGTGACTTAGATACTCACCTATATATGTTATGAGGTTATTCAGAGTAGATAGTTGTCTATTTGCAATTTACATACAGGCGATGTTTTGAAAAATGATTAAGTAATTAAGCTGGTAATTGATAATGATGTCATAATTGAAAATAAAAAGATATTCCGCATTTTTAAATTAAACATGGCTTAATACGATGATATGATAACAAACCAGATATATACGGGGTGTTACATTGACCCCCAAGGTCGATTCACTCGCTGATGAACTTCCCACCACATTTGTGGACTCCTTGATTATTGGGAGACTGGCCCTTTTCTCCAACTCGCCAGCAGGAATATCTGCAGCAGAGCGGATTTTCTTCTTTTTTGGCTGGACTTCTTTTTCTTCCCCTTGTCCATGTCTTTCCTTTTCGAGGCGAGGTTTGGTTGAACTTAAGGAACCACGCCTTGTTTGACTTTGAGCTTGGCAGCCGCCTCACATGCAAGTTTCAGTGTCTCCATCGGCAAGCTTCCAACTACAAGACAGGAAAGACAAGTGTTAGTAAAGACAGTTAATAATCACCACAGTCGCAAACGGAACAAAACTCCACCACACCTCTGTGACACATCACTTGCTTCGAAGGCCATCGGTCAAGACCTCCCTTTACCTCCACAAACCTATCCACTACTCGTCCCTCTTCAGGACACAAGGCTCCCCTCCCAAACGAATACTGGCCGGCAGGCGTCTCATAATGTTTTTGGTCCAATATAGTGGGAACCGACTCTCCCCACTCGCCCGGTCAATGAAAAAAGGCAATTCCCCCTCGTCAAGCACTGGTTCAATCCAGAAAAAAAGTATGTCTCCAGTTCTTGTATGAGTTGGCATATTGGGCAAATATCGATCCCAGCGCGTTGCCCACCTTTAACGAAACCCAGCCAAGCTTCTTCAAGGAGGGCGACACCTAGAAGCAGTAAAAGAACAACCGCACGGAGTACACCCATCCAAAGTATTTGCAGATTTTCTCAAAGACCCGAACAAACGCCCAAGCATTTGGGTGTAGTTGTGAAGGCACAACCTGTAGGTGGGCTAATACTCCCATCTCAAACTCAGATAGTGGGAACCTCACTTTGTGGTCTTTAAAGTGAGTCTTATACACCACGAACCGCCATCGAGATCTTGCCACACTGTGAGGCGTGTCACAAGCACGATGATCACGCTCGACTGCAATTGTTTGCCACTTTGCCTCGTGTGCACCATTTTCAGTAATATTAAAGCTAGGTTTCGATTGGTAGTCACAAAGCAAAATATCCCTGTTAGCATAACTCGAGGACGAGGAAGCCACCAACGGATCTACCCAACTCCTCGCCTCGAGGAAATCGTCTGTCTGAGCAACCTCCATAAGCCAAGAAAGTATCTTCAAATCCTACCTGGGAGTGAAAAACACACAATCAATCCCCAAACACTTCACTCGATGCCAAGAAGATCACAGCGATGGAAAATTCAAACCCCCATATCGCCCCACCGACACTCCTGCGACCACCGACACCCCCCACACCAAACACAATCAATAAACAACTAGATCACAGTGAACTCACCGTCAGAATCAGAGGTGTCCGAAGAACTCGAAGTGTAAAAATTTGAATAGCTTAGATTGGAAGGCCACCAGGCAGGCGGTATCTTATAAAGTCCTAGGTCTTCATAAATGGCGTTCCACACGCCATTCCTTGTAAGTCGGCCATCCTCTGGGTGGTATCTACCCAATCAGTTTTCTGTGGATTCACCATACTTACGACAATGGAAAGACTGAGGGATGGGGGGAATTTGGCCATGAGATGTACGAAGGGCAACCGAAGAAGGGTGAGGCTTATAATAGTATTCTAAGGGACGGTTTTGCGGCTGGCGGTTAATATTGGATAGTGGCTGAATAAGTCGCCTGGCTCCAGGTTCGGAGCACCGCGAAATACGGCGACGAGAAGCGGCCCCCTGATCACAAGAACGACTAGAAGGCCCAGAATGTCTCCTTCGAGACAAGCGGGGCCCAGTCCCCTCAACTGATCCTCCTGACCGTCGTCTCCTAGATCTGCAGACAGGCGCCTACGGCATCTAGAGTGTCCCTCTCCAATCGCCTCATGGCGTCCATCATGAGGACGAGAACTAGACGCCTCATCAGAATACGGAAGAACTAGTCCTAAAGCCCTTTTCGGTAGGAGATTTTGAATCTTCTCCTTGCTAAAACCCAGAAGTTCGGGTATTTTGCCATAGGATAATTTCTCAACCCCAGGAATTAGAGAGCGATTTGGGGCACGACTTGCAAGATACTCTTGCATAGCTGGCCCCACCACACTGTCATCCAGTGCATCAAAGGCTTCGTCAAACTCTTCCTCCTTAATTTCAACTTCCAACTCAGGCAATATTAAACCAGGGATGGGTTTTATAAACTTGACCATCGAGAGAAAAAGGTAGAAGGGAAGCAGAACCAAAGAAATACAAAGAAATGACAAAGGAGGAAGCCAGAAACACTATACCTGAGTAATGCATAGAAGGAGGAAAAGAAGACCGGCACTAGCACACTCATAAGGAAGGGAAATAGGCTGGAGCAGTGAAGAGTCTGGGTTGCATGAAGAAGGTCCCCAAGGAGGTGTTTCCCCCCTTTAAATAGGAAGAAAAGGAGCAGGATGACGCACACGTATAAGGTCCTCCTCACCCAACCATTAGATGGCACAACTGTCATACAATGAACGGTTGTGATGAGGGGTCAAATGGTAATTGTAAGGGGACAAGTCACCCATCGCATCGCATTAATGCACCGTGCCTCGTGACGTTTGAGAACCTGCAATTAATAGCAATGATGGAAATACCCATCGTTACTGCTCCTCGAAAACCGCCACCTTGCCTGTCAGAATGGCAGCCTTTTCTGAAAAGGCCCTAGCCGACCACTCGGATCACCCAGAAGGGAACGCTAGACTTCAGCTACTCACTTCAGTGTGTAAGAGAAACCGGTTAGTATATGTATGTCCTAGAGACAATATTTTGATTAGATTAGGACATAAGTGGAATTTGTATTGTCGCAAATAAACAAAAGCATTCTTTATCCTGTTTCATATTTTGTCTCGATATTACTGTTAATATTATATATGAGTAACTGGATAAACCCCTTGGAATAAAATAGGTATCTCTTGAGTATCTGTGATGAGATCACGATCATGAGGATTCAAGGATAATGGATGTTTATTCCTAATTTTATGTTCCTAGTCTAGAGACACTGAGAATGGGGATCAGTGATCTCGGGTAAGACTAGCACGACTTAACTACTTGTATTCGGATGCAAGGTAAAGACCTCATGAGCTACAGATATAGAGATGTCTTAACTAAAGTCGTGGGTGGACCTATAAGGGTATAACTCGCACTGAACAGACCCACAAAAGAGACTCTATGAGGAAATCTCACAAATAGTATCATTAGAGGTGGTTCTTATAATCTGCAATGTGATTGTAGGTGCTTAGGAGCCCTAGAAGATTGGAGAAGAACGAGGTGGACCTCCGCATTGGTGCTGGAGCAAGAGTTGCTGCTCATGCTTGTGGATATACCGACCTCATTAGCCTACGGGCCTCTTATTGCATTTTAATAATTGTCTTTATGTTTCCGGCATTTCTAGAAACATTATTTCTATTTCTTGTTTAGAACAAGATGGTTTTTCTTTCACTATTAGGGACGGTACATTTTCTATCATTTTGAGTGATATTATTTTTGGTACTGCTTCTTTAATAAATGGCTTGTATGTTTTGGAAATGGGAACTGAAGTGCTCAATGTAGATGTGAAATGACCTAGGATAGATAATCAATCCTATCTTTGGCATTATAGACTAGGGCACATAAATGAAACAAGATTGTCTAGGATGCATAGAGATGGATACCTAGATTCCAAGGACTTGGAATCCTATGGACAATGTGAATCTTGTCTAGCTGGGAAAATGATTCATCAAAAGCCCAATGGGCTTGAGATTCATAGGGCTAGTGAGTTATTATAACTCATTCACTCTGATGTATGTGGCCCAATGTCTATTGAGGCTAGAGGAGGATACTCCTATTTAATTACCTTTACTGATGAAGTAGAGAAACAGCATTGCAAGATGATTAAGTCATTGCGATCAGATCATGGTGGTGAATATCTGAGCCATGAGTTTCAGGATTATCTAAGAGAAAATGGAATTCTCTCGCAGTTTACTGCACTTTACACACCACACTAAAATGGTGTCTTCGAAAGGAGAAACAAAACCTTGTTAGACATGGTTAGGTCTATGATGAGTGAGACTCAACTTCCAAAAACGTTTTGGGGATATGCCTTAGCCACAGCGGCATACCTTCTAAATAGGGTACCGTCTAAATCTGTTCAGACCACACCATATAAGATATGGAACTGTAAGAGACCCAACCTGAGTTACCTCAGCGTATGGGGATCGCCAGCTTATGTCAAAGCGTTGGCATCAGACAAGCTTAGTGCTAAGAGTACTAAATGTCTATTTGTGGGGTATCCCAAAGGTACTAAGGGATACTACTTTTACTCCATGGATGAACACAAGGTGTTTGTGTCAAAGAATTCAGACTTCCTTGAGAAGGATTTGATCTATCAAGGAGCCAGTGGGAGTAAGATTAATCTTGAAGAAGTTCAAGAACCACATGAACAGATTGAGGAACCCGAGTCTGCTCCGCAGGAGACGTTCTCCAATGGAGAACTAACACACAACTCCGAAGGTCAACGAAGGTCATCCATCCACCTGAGAGGTATGGGTTTGTGATTGAGAATCAGCAAACCGTCGAGGATGATGAACCAAGTAACTACGAAGAGTCAGTCAAGGATGTTGACTCTTCTAGATGGCTCGAAGCCATGGAATCTGAAATGGATTCGATGTATCAAAACAAGGTTTAACCATGATTCCTAAACCGCAAGGAATAGTTCCTATCGGTAACAAATGGGTCTTTAAAAGAAAGAATGATGCAGATGGCAACATTCAGACCTACAAAGCTAGGTTGGTGGCGAAAGGGTATCGTCAAAAACAAGGAGTTGAATATGATGAGACTTTCTCACCGGTTGCCATGACCAAATCTATTAGGATCATGCTTGCAATAGTAGCAGGCATCAAGGAGTTGGAATATTTGTTTTGATTAAATCGTTAAGAGTAACGGTTTTATCAAGAACGAGGATGAACCTTGTGTTTACAAGAAGGTTAGTGGGAGTAATGTCATCTTCCTGGTACTTTATGTAGATGACATATTTTTAATAGGAAATGACATCCCCGCATTAAAAATAACGAAATAGTGGCTTTCAAAAGGCTTCACCATGAAGGATATGGGAGAAGCGGCCTTTATACTTGGTATAAAGATCTATAGAGATAGATCCAATAGGCTGTTGGGTTTATCTCAATCCACGTATGTTGACAAGATGCTAAAGAGGATTAGCATGGAAGGGTCGAAAAGGGGTTTTCTTCCCGTCAGTCATGGGGTACATCTTTCAAAGGCTATGTGTCCTAAGTCACAGCCTGAGAAGGATCGCATGAGTGGAATTCCATATGCTTCGGCTATTTGATCCATCATGTATGCCATGATATATACGAGACCAGATGACTCATATGCTTTAAGCATTACGAGCAGATACCAGTCTGACCCTGGAGAGGGTCACTGGACAGCAGTCAAGACCATCCTTAAGTACTTAAGAAGAACTAAGGATGCGTTTCTGGTCTATGGTGGGGTTGATGAGCTTTCAGTGAAAGGGTTCACTGATGCCAGCTTCCAGAGTGACAAAGATGACTGTAAGTCACAATCAGTGTTCGTGTTCACCTTAAATGGTGGGGCAGTATCTTGGAAGAGTTCCAAGCAAGAGACAACAACAGATTCAACGACAGAAGCTGAATACATAGCTGCTTCAGACGCGGCTAAGGAGGCCGTGTGGATGCGGCTAAGGAGGCCGTGTGGATCAAGAAGTTCATATCTGAACTAAGGGTGGTTCCAAGCGTAGATGAGCCCATACAGTTGCTTTACGAAAGCACTGAAGCCATTGTGCAGTCAAAGGAACTTAGGTCTCATCAAAGATCTAAACACGTGCTCCGCAGATATCACCTGATTAGAGTAATCATTGATAGGATGGATGTAAAGATGGATTATGTTCCCACAGATGATAACCTAGCCAATTCTCTGACAAAGGTTGTTTCTCAGAGAAAATATGATAGTCATTATGAGGCTTTGGGTATACGACTTAGGTCTGATTGGCTCTAGGCCAAGTGAGAGCTTGTTAGTATATGTATGTCCTAGAGACAATCTTTTGATTAGATTAGGACATAAGTGGACTTTGTATTGTCGCAAATAAATAAAAGCATTCTTTATCCTGTTTCATATTTTGTCTCGATATTACTGTTAATATTATATATGAGTAACTGGATAAACCCCTTGGAATAAAATAGGTATCTCTTGAGTATCTGTGATGAGATCACGATCATGAGGATTCAATAGGGGTGTCAATATGGGTTGACACGACACGAATTCGACACGACACGAATTCGACACGACACGAATACATCAACACGAACACGACACGAATTTTCATTCGTGTCAAAATCTTCAACACTGACACGACACGAATTTTTTGCGGGTTGACACGACACGACACGAATAACACGCAAAATAGGGGACAAAACGGTAATTGACAAAAAAATTTAAAAAAATAGATCAAAAATAAATATAAAATAATAAAATAATAATAAAAAAATAAAAAAATAATAATTAAAAATAATACGGGTCGACACGAACACGAATTCATAAACACGAACATGACACGAATTTTTTTACGGGTCAACCCGAACACGAATTTTCGTGTCGTGTCGCGGGTTGACCCGCGTGTCAAAACCCATATTGACACCCCTAGGATTCAAGGATACTGGATGTTTATTCCTAATTTTATGTTCCTAGTCTAGAGACACTGAGAATGGGGATCAGTGATCTCGGGTAAGACTAGCACGACTTATCTACTTGTATTCGGATGCAAGGTAAAGACCTAATGAGCTACAGATATGGAGATGTCTTAACTAAAGTCGTGGGTGGACCTATAAGGGTATAGCTCGCACTGAACAGACCCACAAAAGAGACTCTATGAGGAAATCTCACAGAGAGTATCATTGGAGTAGTCTCTTTATATTTGGGTATGTCTTTCCTTAGACCAGAAGTTATTACCTACACTGTGTTCTAGAAGGCATGCTTTGACTGTATACCTCGTCTGCCTGAAACATGGAGACTCATAGGTATACTGTTGGGCTTGTCTTGAAAGAGCACAGAGCTAGGGTAATAAGCTGAAGGAATTTGTCAAATCTCTGTGAGAGATTAGGTTATCTGTAAATCAGAGAAATCGGGATGACATTTACAGGGACTCGGGAATCTATGCATAGTAAAAGAGATCATGAAATGATCTGCCTTTAGAGTCAGTAAATTGAAGATTCTCTATTTCGAATAAAGCTTACCCTAAACCGCAAGGGTTGATACGTTTCCTTACCCTAGGTTTTATGGGAAGGTAACCGAGACGAAAGGAAACACATACGGCAACCAAATATGTGTAATGTAACACCCTTAATATATCCTCATCAAAGGTGTAACATTGCTTGACATTCAATGCGCGGAATCCATGTACTTAAGTGTGGTTAACTTAAAATTTACTAATGGGAATTAATTTCGTTCTTTTCCCTAACTTATCTATTCCTCTAGTCATGAGTTTCTCTTTTGCTTTGTCTACGGTCTACTTACAAGTTAATCTCTTCTTGGTTACCCTGCTCATACTTATGCGCTATTTAGGGGCTTACTTACATGATCATAATTTTAGTTTTGACTACTACTAAGTAGGTAGTTACTTAAATGTCTTATGCGGATAGTGACTTATGTTACTTAATCTTTCCTACTAATTTCATAGTCCATAAAACATAAACATCCAAAATATTGTACTTCAAACGCATATAAAATGTTCAAAATAGTCTAAGTGGCATAGTCTATTACAGTCATCCAAATTATAATCTTTGGTGCATCTTTAGTAAGGTGCACCCTCAATCCATAGGGATTCCATTTCCTAATCCATAATATAGTTTGCCAGCTCCCATTTTCCTTCAAATATTAGATCAAAAACTCTATCTAAAAGGGATGGTGTATTATCAACTTTATCTGCACATGGCTGCGCAGGTTCCTCTTCAATTTGCACCAACCTTTTTCCCTGCCTTACCCATTTGGTCATTTTTACCTGAAAGGGGATTTCCCAAAGGGGGTGAGATTGGGGATCTCAGTAAGGACTCACAGTTGGAGCAACCTCTAAACCATGATGCTTACTCCTGCAATAGTCACATAATAACATGTACAATAATAGAATGGCAAAACATTTGAAGCATAGTTTGGAAAATAATCATGCTTTCATATTATCATACCAATCCTGCCATGGCAATTACTCTCCATGGTCTTATGGACGAATACCTAGGGTCCTCGTCAGGTTGCCTCTGTGGTATTAGTGCACAGGCCATCTTACAAAACTTGCATGAATAAACATTAGTTCCAAACAACCAAGCATATCATGTAATGCATCATATAACATATTGCAGTCAAACCTCACTTTAACATAAAGGGGTGGCAACCATAGGGTAGCCGCTTCAACAACCATAAATCACTTACACAATAGTCTTGTCTTATCACTTCCCAAGAGTTCAAAGGGGTTCTTGGTCCTTGCTTGTTCCTTTGGTTTGGCCTAGTAACATAATCATCCTTAGTACATATTCATAAGATCTAACTTGGTTTTCTTCTTGATATAGATTCTGCCCTTTTAAACAAAATACCTAGGAGATGATTTTTCATTAATGGCTTTCATGTATAGGTCCTATTTTTATTATACATTTCGGCCATACATCATAATACCAAGAAAACATTCACAAATTTCTCTCCTAAATCATACACTTAAAGGAAAATTTTAATATCATGTTCATGGGTTTAATGCTCACATAAAATGATAGTCCTTAAGGACAATACTTTTCTATACATTAAATTCGGTCATTTAGGGTTAAGGTCATAAAAAGGAGATTTTTCAAATGCTACTTTCATACACATCATGCTAACACTTTCCATGGTACTTAAAAAGAAAAATATCACACATTTAGGAAGGTATATAGGTTCGGCCATTTAGGGTTCATGCCTTTAGGAGATGATTTTTAAAGGATGCTTACTTATCATGCTAACACCATCACTTCAACCCTCTCCATGATACTTCAAGGAAAATATTAAACATTTAGTGACACGCCTAGGTTCGGCCATTTTGAGGTGATACACTTAGGAGGTGATTTTAAAGATGAAAGATGCATGCATGGCTTTATTAGTCCAAGATCTAGTCATATAAATTAGTTAGAGTTCATTCTACTCACTTGAAGGGATGAAGAGCTCATGAGATCTTACCTCAAAGATGATGTCTAAAATATAACTCTAACTAATGCTTCACACTTGATCTTCAAGGAGTCTTCTAGGGTTGAGAGTTGCTTCCAGCAACCTCTTGGTTTCTCTCTTACTTGCTTGGCTTGATGAGGAGAGAAATGGTCGAAGCCAAGGGAAGAAGGAGAAGGAATGAGTCCTTTATCTTGTTGCTTGGTGCTTCACGGCCTTAGGGGGAGGAGGAAGCTTTTTGCTTGTTCTTTTATTCAAGCCTTGCAATCATTTCCTTGAGGTATTAGGTTATGACTTGTGAGTGTGGAGGAAGCTATCTACATGCATTGGGGTGAAGGGTACTTGAGTGTAACTTGTGAATGTGGGGGAAGTTATCTACATGTATTGGTGGTGAATGGTGTTTGGGTGTGGAGTTTGAGCAATCTTTCCTTGTTCTTTGTTGATGGCCGAGTGTGTAAGGATGAGAGGTGATGCATGTGTTCCACTTGGCACTTGACTTAGTTTGGTCTTTTGAGTGAGAGAGAAAATTCCTTGCTTGCCTTAGTTGATGGCCGTGACTTGTGGGAAAGATGGAAGATATTTTCCTAATTTTTAATTCAAATCTATTCATGATAAAGGCACATGATTCAAGGAGGGTTTGAGTGTGAATTTGCACTAGGGTTTCTTGGCTCCTTGAGTGATGTGGCCGTGAGGAGAGAGGAGCTTTGGTCATGTGACTTCCCTTGGTGACCGTGTATGCCTAGGGAGGAGGAAGATTTGACCTTGTAAGATGGAATGCATGGCTTGAGTGTGTAAGAAGAAAGCTTCCTTTTCTTGTAATGAGTGCGCCCTCCAAGGTGTGTAAGGAGAAAATGAGAGTTGCTTTTTGGCTAAAGGAGTTCACATGCATTGGTTAGAGTTGGAGTGTGTCTTACTCAAGTTCTTGCATCACCTTTCTTTGTCTTGTGTAGCGCCTAAGGTGGGAAAAGCAATCTCATCCCTTTTTTCTCTTTGCTAGACCGAGGTGGACATGTGAGGAGGGTGAAATCTTCATTCAAATTGTCCAATCACGTGTTGCCACCTCATCTAGGGTTTATTCTTGAATTGGGTTGGGCTTGGTGAGTGTCTTGGCCCATTAAGTTAATAAGTGTTGGACCATTTGTAATTGGGTCAAGGCTAGGTGGTGTGGGCTTGGATCTTTGTTTAGATACTAATTGGGTCATTTCTTATAAAATGGGCTTGCATTGCTTTGGGCTTAAATCCTTTAACTTAGTCACATTCTTAAGTAGGTTGGGCTTTAACTTTATTTGGGCTTTAAACCACATTGGGCTAAGTTATTAATTATCTTATTTAAAGTGGGTTCTAACTTAGGACTAATGTTGCGTATTCAAAGTTATTCGTTCACTGAATATGGGCTTGATCCCTTTTCATTTCATTCCATTAGGCTAATTTCGAGTACATGATTTTTGGGTTATTACATGTAATAGGATGATCAAGTCATTAATCTAACTAGTTCTGGAGCAACAAAACATTGCTAGTGCTATGTGTTGTCATTAGATGAGTTGTGAGCTTATTGGGCCCAAACCCATTTATGTCAGTGGCTATGTTGGACCTAATGGGACACACGCTAACACCTAATTGTCTAGATAAACTAGCATTAAAGGTATTGGGCCTAATAATGGTCATTAGTCCAAGAAGTAGTTTGGAAGTCCACCTTGAGGGTGGAGGGCGCATGGATCACAGTAATGGGCTTGGATAGTCCAAGACACTACTAATTAATTTAATTGGTTAAATTAATTATCAAACATTTAAATTTTGAATTTTGAATTTTGAAATTTGGAATTTTAATTTTGAAATTGGAATTTTGAATTTGAATTTTGAAATTCGAATTTTGAATTTGAAATTTGAAATTTGAAATTTGAAATTTGAATTTGAATTTTGAAATTTGAATTTTGAAATTTGAATTTTGAATTTTGAATTTGAATGTTTGAAAGTTTGAATTTGAATGTTTGAATATTCGAATTTAAATATTTGAATTCAAATTTGAATTGGCTATGAAAAGTTGTTTCATAACAAAAGGATAAGATAAGATCTTGTTGGAACAAATCACTAGTATCAAGAGGAGATCTTTTGGACATGATCCAAGAAGATTAGGGCGCTGATTTTGGCTGTTGGTGAGTGTCATTTAGTCATCAAAATCAGCTCCAAAAGATACGGTCTGTTGGGAGAATATTTGAGTGAGTTGATTCAAGTTTGAATGCAACTACTCAAACGTAGAGGTTGTTGGGAGTTTTGAATTGCAACAACTCCTTTATCTCCTCATTTGTTGTGCGCCACTTTCATGGGATTTTGAAGTGAAAAATCTGATTTCACTTATTTATTCCCTCACTCTCTTGTGCAATATACAAGTGTGTTCCTCCTTAGGGTTTTTGAGAAAAGACCTTGCCATTCTCTCCTCCTTCCATGCGCCACCTTGTGAGGTTTTCTCTCTGAAAACATCACTCTTCTAAACACATTTGCCTAGCCTCCTCTTTCATACATTGAGCGCATAGCAAGCCTCATTGTGGTGATCAATTGGTGGTTCTACAAGAAGGAGTTCTTGCATCTAGACGCGGGTGGTGTGGATCAACGTTAGAGGGTTTGAACCCTTCAGACCTGACCTTGATCATCCTGAAGTTTCACGAACATGGTATAATATATGTCTTAAAGCACGTATCTTAATGTGCATGTGTGTTCCGCTAGCGAAAATTTTTGTTTTTCCCTATCACATGCCTCGACCTTCAAGGTCAATTTACTTTCAAAACCTACCCACGCCAAGGAAACCGCTCGGATCGCCAAGAAGGCAACGCCAAACTCCAAGAACTCGCTACAGTCGTCAAGAGGAACCCTCCCCACGCCCAGTAAATTTCATATCGCCAAACAAGGCGTCGTCGAGGCCTATCTACCTTGGCACCAACCTACACTCGCTACCAAGCTGGGGGGGCTGCTGTTCTGGATGGCCCAATAACTCTGTAGCCCAAAGGTCAGGGCCCAACCTTAACCGAACATCCACGTCAGCCCTACCAGCTGGGGTGATACCCCAACTCCCAACAAGGCGACTCTCCCAAGAGGAAGCACCAAAATGTCCTACCTTGGGACCATAACCCCCAAAGGCAGTCGCCCCAGATGCCATAAGGGGAAACTGCCCTTTTTGCCCCACGCTGACACCACCAGGTACAGAGGGTGCAGCGCTGCTACTACAGCAGCGCCTGCCACGCCCAACACTGCCACCGATAGTGAATCCCTCCCTTCTCACCAACCCACACCAGGTGCACACCACCCTCCCTTATAAATAGCCCCATGGGCACACCATGAAGTTATCTTATGTATCGTTATTCTGCCCATTTACTTTGAGTCATATTATCACTTACTTATCCATTGTTGATTGCTGGCTTATACTTGGCAAAGTACCTCTTAGCTTGGTATGTACCTGTGCTAAGGGTATTATCCATACAGTGACTCATCCCTGAAGGGAACACAGTAGGCTTATAGACCCCAACGGTACACAACTTATTTTTATTTACAACTTTTTACAATCATAATCTTAACTGTTGATTTCTGTCAATCAACGGTTATCATTTATTGTGAATTAATAATTAATTAATAAATTTAATTCGCGAAAATAATAAACGTTGATTGACGAAAATCAACGGTTAAGATTATGGTTGTAAAAGGTTATAAACAAAAATAAGTTGTAAGTATAACCTTCCTCAAAAAAATTAGCTTCAATGAAATATAATTTTATCAATTCCTAAAAAGCCTGGAAAATCTCACCAGTTCTTGCAAGGGATTAATTCTTACAAAAATTTATTCTAGACAAATATAAAAATTATAATTTATACATTATTGTTTCATATTAGAAATATATATAAATGTGTTTACCAAAAATATATATATATATATATATATATATATATATAAATGTTAGTGTCAAATGAAATGGCTATGTTACTTTTAAAATAATGATGTACTAATTTAATATATACAATTTATGTAAACTAAGAGCATACAAATGTTTTTGCCAGGGCAAGAACAAATGAATATCAATTATTTAACTAGTTCTCTGGCATATTAATTTGTTATGTTTTTGGACTAAGCGACAAAATTTCTACATTTATTTGTGGCATAGTTACGCACTACCATTACATTTGTTGTTAATCATGACCTGGGGGGGGGTTACTTAAATTTATTTGCTCATTTTCTATTTTGGAACTTGGTTATAATAGTTGCAACGAACTTGCTTGGTTGCAAGTGTCTGCAATTGCAGACATAAAGTTAGAGAATTTTTTTTTCATGGGTGGGTGGTCAAGTAAAAAAAAAAGTAAATATCCTTTATACAAAAAAAAAAAATATCTTTTTTGATCCCTAATAAAAAATATAATCTCACTTTAGTCACTTACAAAAAAATTAATCTCTTGTATTAAAAAAAAAATATTAATCTCGAGGTCCCTAACAAATTCAAAGTGGACCGACCCATTTAGTTGAAATCGTGGTCCCTCGCAGTTACTTTTTGATTGATTGACATAAACAGAGATGGTTTTTGATTGATTAACCCTACAATTATATTATATTTTACAAATGTCTTTTTGTGGTGTTTATTTTTTATTAAGTATCATTATCTATTTCTTTAAAATTTTGGTTTATTCGCCAAAGCTTTACTTTTGGAGTGGAAGCAAAAATTGGATCATGATCTTTACAAAAAAATTTCGGGGCCGACTCCGAACCCCCGCCCCTAAGTGTGCAGACATAAAAAAAACTTCTTGGGTCCGCCACTAAAGAGTTGTTAAACTTTTGTTTTTAGACTTATATTTTATATAGATATGTGATTTATATTTTTTAAATTTAAAGTTGTTCATTGAATTTTGAGTAGTGACTTATGTAAAAAAATTCACACACATTGATTAGCCTAGTGGTGTTGGGTGTGTGTAGTGTGTATTAGTTTGAAAGTTCGATTCCTGTAATATTCAAAAAAATAAATATATATATGCCTTAAGTAATAAAAACTTTATGTAAAAACTCGATTTTGACAATATTGATATATAGATAAAATTATCTCATATAATATGAAAAATTAATTCTTTTATTATTATTATTATTATTATAAATTCAAAAGTCACCCAATATGCGTGTGTTTATTGCAGTGAATGGCCTTGGCCCAACCCAATAAATGGGCCATTAGGGCCGTTCCAAAAAATTAAACAAACCATTTGGGTTTGACGAACAGGCCAGACGCAGATGAAGAAAAACAGCTGCGGGTGCTGAAGGTTTTTCTAGACACAGTTGAATCTCATGCACTGCACTTTGTGTAGTTTCTTTGTTAACAGTGCGCATGGAAGAGCTGAAATCTGCCATGGAGGAGCACATGGAGCTTATGGCAGATCTTGTTCAGAAGTTCTCTTCGGAGCTTCGGGCTGGCCTTCACCCTGCTTATGAAAACTTTATGGGTTTTTTCCATGCCATTGATTGGAAGGTGCCCCTCCATTTCTTTACCTTTGTTTTTCTCTTCTCACTTTTTTTTGGGGGCTTGATTATTCGGGTGTTTTTAATTTATTTTTATTTCGGTAGGTGAGAAATAAGTAGAACCAAACTTGAAGTGGAAAAAAATGGTGAAAGTTTCCGGCTTTTGTTTTTGCATTTTTTTTTTTGGCTGAAATTTGTTATTGTTGTGATGTTCATTACTTGTTTGTGCTGCGTTAATTCCATTTTCTTGGATCCGTAACATTGGAGATAGGAGGAGAAAGATCTCAGTAATAGGCGATAAAATCATATGAAATTTCATTATACGTTTTGGTTTTTATTACATTTGAATAGTAAAATTACTGTTGATGATCTTATGAGATTTTTGTTTAACAAAAAAGTTCAAATTTTCTGTTTAGTTTGAATGTGGTGAAGAGGAGGGTGGTTGGATTATTTATTGTTTGGAAGGCAATTTGGCATAACCAGTGACCCTCTTTTGCCATTAGAATGCTGATTGTCTTACAGATTTCTGCCTGGAGAATGTTGCACATAGCAAACCTTTGGATCTACCATGCTATCAAAGGTTATAAAAAATACAATAAGTTATGACATATTCTTGCCAATTTAATGGAAAAAAGGTCAATGGAAGAGAATTAATGTTTGGTCTAGGCATAAATATTGTCCTCATGAGATTTGCAATCCATATGTCATGTATCTCTGTTTACTTTGTATATAACATCTAGATAAATAATATGGTTTTGTGACTTATTACTTTCAGTGTTTTCTGTTCTCATATTATTCAATTTCAATCTTTATCATTTTGTCTTTCTCTGAACTTTCTGATGATTAGCACCCTTTGGACATACTACTATTGCCTTTCTCCTTTGTTTCAGGAACCTTGGCTAATGGGATTATTAGCCTTCCATGTTATGTTTCTGCTTGTAGTTATCATCTCAAGGAAGAACACCAACTTTCAGATGTGCTTGTTCCTTTTGACGTGTATGTCGGCATTCCCTTTGATTTTTTTAATCTTCATTAGAGCTGTTATATTACTTTTGATGTAGCTGTCTTCGTTCCTGATTGAAGTTGTTGTTTTCCTCCATGATAATAAACTTTCTTCCTTGCCTTTTCTCTCCTGCCTGGGATGAAATGTCAGTCATAAATGATGTTAATAACATCAACAACACCTTTATCTCAAACTGGTTGAGGTTGGTGGTAGATGAACACAAATAAAAAGTATGAAAAGTTTGAGAAAAAGATAAAAATAAAATCTAAAAGTGTATAATATACTTATACATATAACATTATCCATAAAAAAGCAGTAGACAATTAAAAGGAAAAATAAATTGAAATAAAATAAAAATAAAGATATATAGGAGGACAATAAAGAATAAGAAAGTAAGAAATAAAAAAAATAAAAAGGAATACAGGGAAAAAAAGAAAATTGAAAGAAATACTATCCTCTATTCTATTATTGTACTTTGGGCTTCAGAAATGCAAATTCTTTTTTCTTGTTATGCTTTTACAATTGCAAACGTACCTTAAGGGTGTGTTTGGGAGTTTGGAGAAGAAGAGAAGGAAGAGGATTCAAGAAGAAAGGATGGGAGGGAAAATGAAATGTATTCTTTTCCCCTTGTTTGAGAGTTAAAAATATGATAAGGGATAAAAATGGAGGGTTAATGAGATATTTTTACAATTTTACCCTTTTAAAAAAAATTAATGTTAGTTGAATAGAGAGAGAGGAAATTGGATACAGAGAGAGTTTTGATTTTAATGTAAGGGAAGATAAGTAATTTGTAATATTTTCTCGTCAAACCCCCCAAATTGGGGGAATTTTGATTTTAAGGGTGAGAAGGGTTTTGGAGGGTTTTACAAAAATTCCCAATTCCCTTCTCCCATTTTTTTAAATTCACAAATAAGGGGAAGACATAAGTAAAACCTTTTCCTTCCTTCCCTTTCCCTCCTAAGAGTAACTCCCAAACAATCCCTAAATTGTCATGAGTGAAGATCCATCATTTTAGCTTGCTGAAACTATATATTGTTTTGGACAGTGAAGAGTTTTAGATGACTGAAAAATTCTCAATATCATTTGTGTCAAGAATTCTTTTAAAATGAGAATTTTTAGGATGGATGAACTTAGCCGCTGATTAGGCAATGGATTAGGGAGGTACGAAATATACTTTTAATCCACTAAATTGAAAACCCAAACTAAATACATTCAAGGTGATGGAAAGTAGGTATAATTTATTCAGGAATATGGCATTTGTGTTTGAACATATTAAGGTTATTCTTGACGGGTGTACTTCTGCCTTGAAATTATGATTTGGGGACATGGCACACAGAATAATGTGGTCTAACAGTGTAACTAGTTCATTCCCATGCTGTGCAATTCCACCACAAGTAGCAATACTTGATTTACCATGGAATTAAAAGGACAGGTAGATTTTGAGCTTAAGAAGTTAATAATATTGACATAAGTCCTAATTAAGAGTTGCCATTCTTGGAATTTGAATTAATTGCATGAGCTATATCTGAGGTAAAAACTGAATGTCAAATTATAGGAAGTGTTGAAGGTTTATGAAGATTATGTGGCTTGAGTCATTAAATTTTTATGATAACCAGTGCATTTTTCTATAACTATTTGTTTCTCATTTAAACATCTCAATATCTTCTACTTTATCATGTGTGATTTCTAATTTTCTATATCATGTGAACTGTTTATAATCCCCATTCCTCTGCTATGCACACATGTCAACTGTTATTATTATTTTTCATCTCCAATGCTTGAAATCTTGCACATATTCTTGAAGTTCTTTTCTTTTAGTTATACAATTAATGTAGCTTAACTAGAAATTGTTTTGTTGCAGTAGCTGGTGTATATCTTGCTGAGAGGCTAAATGATGTTTTGGGGAAGAATTGGAAAAGCTTTTCTGGTCAAAACTATTTTGATACAAGTGGACTATTTATGTCAGTTCTTTGGTCTGGACCTCTTCTTGTCATTGCTATGATAATCTTGGTTAGTATTTTTCATCTCATTACTATTCTGGTGCTGATCTTCTTTTCATATTGAATATTGACTTGAAGTATCTTATTTGCTTCTGCAGATCAATACACTGCTCTCCTTATGTTACTTAATTGTTAGGTGGAAAAGAGCTGAACTACGACATCGTGCAAGGGCTGCTCGTAATAAGCAGGACTAGTTGGTTTGTAGTGGGATTTTAATGGATTAAACTCTAAAGGATTCATGTCAGATGAGGTGATGTAATCGTATAGTCATGCAAATGATTTTTATTTTTTTGTTTAATCTTCTTATTTAGTACTCATTACCTTCCCATTACGTTTATGTATACCATTAATTGGGGAATTTTTTTGTTTTTCTTATAGCTTGTGTGCATCATTTTATTTGTATCACTTCCAAAATCAAGGATGACTAATACAAAGAGCCCTGTCTTTTTTTTTTTTTTTTGAATAAACTATAGGTATATTTTATGGGAGGCAATTCTATTCAAGTGGACAATCTTTGGTAGCCCTGCCTTTCTTTGTATCGTAACTTGTGCTTAAATGAAGAACGGCAACAATTGTAGTTTTATTTCTTCCTTTTTTATTTCGTAGTTGTAAATGCTTTTTAATTTATTTTACTGGACCTAGTGTAATGGAAGTCTCTTTCGGGTTTTAATTGAGTTCTATAATTTTGAAATTGCAGGCGTATGGTAAATACTCTTTTTGTAATGCTGTATGAACAAAAGCCTCCAAACCAAAGTATGCATGACATTTGAGTTATTAAATTAGAAACACTTGCATGATATATTTATGGGTTATAAGTTTCTCCTAGGAAAAACTTATAACCCTCCTCCTAAAACAAAAATATATGGGATCCATCAATTTTTTCTTTAAAAAAAAAGAAGCTAATCGGATATATTTTTGTATTTGCAGAAGAGGATGAGTTTCTCTTGCAATAGGAAAAACCTATTTCCCTATATGTGTATAATGAAATATAGAAAGTAAACATGCAAAAATATTCAAAATATAAAGGAGCGTAATGACATCCTATACAAAAAAAAGGCTACTAAAATATGTTATGGAAAGATATGCAACTTCTAGCAGTCTGCTACTCAACTGCTTGGTGATATGGATGGTAAAATAAAATACGGCTAAGTCATACTGAGTCAATAAGAGCATAATAATTACAATGAACAAGAAGGGGAACAAGATACGCACTAGTACTTTTTTCTTTTAACAACTTAGCCATAAACATATTTTTCAACGAAAGTAAATAATGTATATGAAATCAACAAAGTACATATGATATGTGAATAAGAAATGGATAAATTTTAGAATAATGTAATGAACATTTACAAAGAAACATAAAATTATAAGTTTAATATGATGGGGTCACACATTGTCATAATCAAGCAATGGCAGCTCCACCTCGCTGATAGTCCTATCCTCCTAAGAGTGGCCTTCCCCTTAGGGGCAACTCCATCTAACGGGCAACTCTCTCCTTTCTCAAGTCAAATCATATCGTAACATCTCATCAGGGATGACTTCATCTCACAAATAGCCCTCTCCTCCAAGAGGTGGCCTATCTCTCAGAGCGACTCCATCTAATTGTTATCCCTTTCCTCCTTGAATAAATATCCATATACAACTAGGTACATCTAGACTGTTATCCCCACACTATTCTTAAATCTCATTTTTTTAAAATCAAATATTTCATACTAAAATTATACTCAATTTTTATAAAATAATTATAAATGTCACAAATCATAAATACAATAATATTACATGAAAATCCATATCATGTAAATTTAAAATGCATAACTTTGACCAATCACATTATAAAATATTTGTTTCCCCAGGCATATGTTATCAGGCAATAATGATATAATAAAACTTGAAAAATAATAATAAGGATAAAACATGTTATCATAATTATCATCCACTCACAATTTTGAGGAACTAACTAAAGCACTTCCAATGACTCCAACTAAGCAAATGAGCTAGATTTTAGCCAAATTTGAGCATCACAAATATTTTAACAATGCCTTAGAAATTATTTAAGAGTAAAATAACTAATGAATAATAAGGAGATAGATAAAAACCCTAAATTTAGGCTCAAAGCTCAAAAACACACCTACCTTAAATAAATCTATGCAAATGTGGGGTGAGTGTAAGAACCTGCACCATTAAATTAGGAATTTAAATAATTTAATTATGAGTTTAAGAAATAATTTCATAATTAACTTTGGATAAATATAGAAAGATTAGAATAATTATCGAGAAGGTCAAATAGCGCTTAAATCTCTTTTATGAGGAAAAATGCGGATACCAGTTCTGCTTCATGTTATAAATGCGTACCGGTGAAGTATTCTAAAAAATTATAATAAAAACATAAATATTCCTAGAAAAATATCTAGGTCTAAGATATCAAGTTTGGAGTAATAATAATGAGCGGTGATGTCCAAACTAATACCGGCTATGTATAAAACGCGTATCGATAAAGTGTCTCGAAAAATTAATGTAAAAATATGATAATTCCTAGAAAAATGTCTAGGTTAAGAATATAAAATTTTAGAGTTAAACGAAGAGTATAACTAATTAAATTAATACTGTTAGTTTAAGTGAGTGCACCTATAAATAGCTAATGGCATTAAATCCTAGGTCAGAATTTATAACACCCATGTAGATACAGCCTCTCATCGTCTCATTTCTGCCACCCTTTGTTCTTCATGAAAGACAAAGCCTTTCTTCAAGAAAAAGCACTAAGATTCATTCTTTCTTCATCGTTGATCATTCCACCCATGTAAACACCTTGAGTTTGTGAAGTTAGTGAAGAAAGTGAGCATCTTGAAAGAGTGTGCTTGCTGACTTGGTCAGTGAGGAGTGTATCCTTGTGTGTTTTGTGGAGTTGGAGCCATTTCCACCTACTTTCAAGCTTCAAGAACTAACCTTTGTAGAGAAAGAACCAACCTTTCCTTGTGATTTTCGTGCACCACCAAGTCAGTGACTTGGAGCACCTCCTTGGTCCTCAAAGCTTGCCCATTTTCTGAGTTCAAAGGTCCATAGGTAACCTCAAGTCATCTCCTTTGTAAATTCTTGAAAATGAGCTATTTTGTGAAGTAAAAGGTGGAAATATTAATGATGCATGTAAAATATGTTAGAATGATGATTAAACATGTTAGTTGGACTTCTGTTTTGATAAAAATTGGACCTTGGACCTTTGGAAACCATTAAAGTCGCAGATTATGCAGAAAATTCTGCAGATTTTGTGTTCTGTCCGCGTGGTAATCAATTACCTTGTGCATGGTTAATCAGTTACCATGTGGAGTAATCGATTAACCTGTTTTTGGTAATCGATTATCATGTCGAGTAATCGATTATCCTGACTGTGACTCATGAGACAACTTTTCATAGTCAATTCAAATTCGAATTCAAACATTTAAATTCAAAATTCAAATTCAAAATTTAAATATTCGATAATTAATTTAACTAATTAAATTAATTAATAATGTCTTGGACCATCCAAGCCCATTACATGTACCATGCGCCCTTTCCTTCTTAGGTGGGCTTCCAAACTTCTTCTTGGGCTAACAACCTTTATTAGGCCCAATATCTTTAACGCTATATTCATCAAGACAATAAGGTGTTAGTGTGTGACCCATTAGGCCCAACATAGCCACTGACATAAATGGGCTTGGGCCCAACAAGCCCACAACCCATTTAATAACAACACAGAGCACTAGCAATGCTTTGTTGCCCCAGAGCTAGTTAGGTTAATGACATGATCATCCTATTGCATATATTTGGTTACCGTATGTATTTCTTTTCGTCTCAGTTACCTTCCCTTTAAACCTAGGGTGAGGATACGTATCAACCCTTGCGGTTTGGGTAAGCTTTAATTCGAAATAGGAAATCTTCAATTTACAGACTCTAAAGGCAGATCACCTTATGATCACTTTTACTATGCATAAATTTCCGAGTCCTGTAAATGTCATCCCGATTTCTCCGATTTACAGATAACCTAATCCCTCACAGAGATTTGACGAATTCCTTCAGCTTATCACCCTAGGCCTGTGCTCTTTCAGGACATGCCCAAAAGTATACCTATGAGTCTCCATGTTTCAGGCAGACGAGGTATACAATTAAAGCATGTCTTCCAGAACACAGTCTAGGTGAAAAATTCTGGTCTAAGGAAAAACATACCCAAATATTAAGAGACAACTCTAATGATACTATTTGTGAGATTTCCTCATAGAGTCTCTTTGTGGGTCTATTCAGTGCGAGCTATACCCTTATAGGTCCACCCACGACTTTAGCTAAAACATCTCCATATCTGTAGCTCATGAGGTCTTTACCTTGTATCCGAATACAAGAAGATAAGTTGTGCTAGTCTTACCCGAGATTACTGATCCCCATTCTCAGTGTCTCTAGACTAGGAACATAAAATTAGGAATAAACATCTGGTATACTTGAATCCTCATGATCGTGATCTCATCACAGATACTCAAGAGATACCTATTCTATTCCAAGGGGTTTATCCATTTACTCATATAATATTAATAATATCGAGACAAAATATGAAACAGGATAAAGAGAGCTTATATTTATTTGTGACAAAATAAAAGGTCCACATATGTCCTAATCTAATCAAAAGATTGTCTCTAGGACATCCATATACTAACAAGCTCCCACTTGGCCTAGAGCCAATATGACCTAAGTCGTATACCCAAAGCCTCATAATGACTATCATGTTTTCTCTGAGAAACAACCTTTGTCAGATAATCGGCTAGGTTTTCATCAGTGGGAACATAATCCATCTTTACATCCATCCTATCAATGATTTCTCTAATCAGATGATATCTGCGGAGCGCAATGGCTCTTGTGTTGTCACAAAGCAACTGTATGGGCTCATCCACGCTTGGAACCACCCTTAGTTCAGATATGAACTTCTTGATCCACACAGCCTCCTTAGCCGCTTCTGAAGCAGCTATGTATTCAGCTTCTATCGTTGAAGCTGCTGTAGTCTCTTGCTTGGAACTCTTCCAAGACACTGCCCCACCACTTAAGGTGAATACGAATCCTGACTGTGACTTGCAGTCATCTTTGTCACTCTGAAAGCTGGCATCAGTGAATCCTTTCACTGAAAGCTCATCCACCCCACCATACCAGAAACACATCCTTAGTTCTTCTCAAGTACTTAAGGATGGTCTTGACTGCTGTCCAGTGACCTTCTCCAGGGTCTGACTGGTATCTGCTCGTAATGCTCAAAGCATATGAGACATCTGGTCTCGTACATATCATGGCATACATGATGGATCCAATAGCCGAAGCGTATGGAATTCCACTCATGCGATCCTTCTAAGGCTGTGACTTAGGACACATAGCCTTGGAAAGATGTACCCCATGACTGACGGAAAGAAAACCCCTTTTCGACCCTTCCATGCTAAACCTCTTTAGCATCTTGTCAGCATACGTGGATTGAGATAAACCCAGCAGCCTCTTGGATCTATCTCTATAAATCTTTATACCAAGTATAAAGGCCACTTCTCCAAAATCCTTCATGGTGAAGCTTTTTGACAACCAGTCCTTTATTGTTTGTAATGTGGGGATGTCATTTCCTATAAGTAATATGTCATCTACATAAAGTACCAAGAAAACGACATTACTCCCACTAACCTTCTTGTAAACACAAGGTTCATCCTCGTTCTTGATAAAATCATTACTCCTAACGACTTCATCAAAACGAATATTCCAACTCCTTGATGCTTGTTTTAGCCCATATATTGACCTTTGAAGTTTGCATACCATATGCTGTTGGCCTTTGGCTTCAAAACCTTCAGGTTGTGTCATGTACACTTCCTCCTTCAAGAATCCATTCAGGAAGGTGGTCTTGACATCCATTTTCCAAATCTCATAGTCGTGATATGCTGCTATGGCAAGCATGATCCTAATAGATTTGATCATGGCAACTGGTGAGAAAGTCTCATCATAGTCAACTCCTTGTCTTTGACGATATCCTTTCGCAACCAACCTAGCTTTGTAGGTTTGAACGTTGCCATTTGCATCAGTCTTTCTTCTAAAGACCCATTTATTACCGATAGGAACTATTCCTTGCAGTTTTGGAACCAAGGTCCATACCTTGTTTTGATGCATCAAATCTATTTCAGATTCATTGGCTTCAAGCCATTTAGAGGAGTCAACATCCTTGACTGCCTCCTTATAGTTACTAGGTTCATCATCCTCGACGGTTTGTTGATTCTCAATCACAAACCCATACATCTCAGGTGGATTGATGACCCTACTAGACCTACAGAGTTGTGTGTTTACTTCTCCATTGGAGAACGTCGCCTGCGGAGCAGACTCAGGTTCCTCAATCTGTTCATGTGGTTCTTGAACTTCTTCAAGATCAATCTTACTCCCACTGGCTCCTTTAGAGATCAAATCATTCTCAAGGAACTCCGCATTCTTGGACACAAACATCTTGTGTTCATCCATGGAGTAAAAGTAGTATCCTTTAGTACCTTTGGGATACCCCACAAATAGACATTTAGTACTCTTAGCACTAAGCTTGTCTGATGCCAACGCTTTGAAATATGCTGGCGATCCCCATACCTTTGACACGACAGTAAACCTTCTAAATAGGGTACCGTCTAAATCTGTTCAGACCACACCATATGAGATTTGGAATGGTAAGAGACCCAACCCAAAACGATTTTGGAAGTTGAGTCTCACTCATCATAGACCTGACCATGTCTAACAAGGTCTCATTTCTCCTTTCGGAGACACCATTTTGGTGTGGTGTGTAAGGTGCAGTAAACTGCGAGAAAATTACATTTTCCCTCCGATAATCCTGAAACTCATGGCTCATATATTCACCACTACGATCTGATCGCAATGTCTTAATCATCTTGCCACGCTGTTTCTACTTCATTCCTAAACTCTTTGAATTTTTCAAAAGCTTCGGATTTATATCTCATTAGGTACACTTACCCAAATCTCAATTTATCATCAGTAAAGGTAATGAAATAGGAATATCCTCCTCTAGCCTCTATAGACATTGGGCCACAAACATCAGAGTGAATGAGTTCTAATAACTCACTAGCCCTATGACTCTCAAGCCCTTTGGGTTTGTGACGAGTCATTTTCCCAGCTAGACAAGATTCACATTGTCCATAGGATTCCAAATCCATGGAATCTAGGTATCCATTTGCATGCATTCTAGACAATCTTGTTTCGCTTATGCGCCCTAGTCTACATTGCCAAAGATAAGATTGATTATCTGTCCTAGGTCGTCTCACATCTACATTGAGCACTTCAGTTCCCATTTCCAAAACATATAAGCCATTTATTAAAGAAGCAGTACCAAAAACAATATCATTCGAAATGATTGAAAATGTACCATCCCTAATAGTGAAAGCAAAACCATCTTGTTCTAAACAAGAAATAGAAATAATGTTTCTAGAAATGCTAGGAATATAAAGACAATTATTCAAATGCAATAAAAGGCCCGTAGGCAAAATGAGGTCGGTATCTCCAACAGCATAAGCAGCAACTCTTGCTCCATTACCAACGCGGAGGTCCACCTCGTTCTTCTCCAATCTTCTAGGGCTCCTAAGCACCTGCAACACATTGCAGATATGAGAACCACAACCGGTATCCAATACCCATGAAGTCGGATTAGCACAAGAATAATTTATCTCAATCATGTAAATACCTGAGGTAGAAGCATCACCATGCTTCTTGTCCTGCACACTCTTTAGGTAGTCTGGACAATTCCTCTTCCAATGGCCATTCTAGCTACAATGGAAGCACACATCATCGCTTTTGTCCTTGGGTGCACTCTTACCTTTCTTTTTGCCTTTCTTCTTATTGGGTTTTCCTTTGGGCT
>NW_026899492.1:0-8353 GCF_033153095.1 Gastrolobium bilobum | reverse complement strand
CATTTATTCAAAATTATATCATATAATTTTAAATAATATATATATTTTGGTAATATTTTAAATAATATAGTTTTTTTTTTGTAAAACAATAATATAATTAATCATTATATAATGCATGTCAATAAAAAAAATATTTCAGAATAGGTGTTGCTACTCACGGCAAGTGCACCGATCGTACAAGTAATATATGATTAAGTAAGAGATCGTTCCCACGAGGATTACGGTTCAAGCACTAATTCACTATCGCAAACTTAGTTGGACAATCGAAAGTGTATTTGGAAACAGGATTTGAATTGTAAAATTAAAATATTAAATATTAAGCTAATTACTTGCAAGAATTAAAGACAAGAAATTAAAGATGTGATTTAAGAATGTAAAAGAACGTAGCTAGGGGTTCGATTTCCTTTAATCTCCTTATTATGATTCAAAGTCCTTCTTTACGTTAACCGTCCTTAATATCAATCTAACCAATTCTTTCGCGTGTTATTAGAGCTCAATCCCTTGTTACCCTAAAACCTTTACAAACTTGAAAGAACCCTAGTTCCCCGGTTATTCCCCAAGAATGCAAGCATTAAGTTCAAGAATCTTAAGGTTACGCAAATTCTATGTCTATTCCTAGAATCATAGCGTTTACGATGAAGTTATCAGATATGGATCACACACCAACATCCCTATTGTCATGCATTTACCGATGATCATTATATAAGATTCAAGCCTATATAAAGCATTAAAAACAGATAAATCATACCAGCATCCAAGAGCTTCACGACTTCTTTTCTCACAACTTCTTTCATAGTTGGATTCAATCTCCTCTGTGGTTGTCTGACTGGCTTCACCTCATTCTCCATCAATATTTTATGAGTGCAAAAAGATGGGTTTATTCCTTTCAAGTCTGTAATAGACCATCCTATAGCTGTTCTGTGCTCTCTCAACACCTTCAATAATTTTTCTTCTTCGGCGGTTGATAAATTTATGTTGATGATCACCGGGTATGTCTTGCTTTCTCCAAGAAATGCATATTTCAAAGTGGGAGGAAGTTCTTTCAATTCAACCTTTGGTGCACCTGGAATGATATCATCAACTTTCTCTTCTAGCTTTTCAACCTCTTGTTCTCCTTCTGTTGCTTCAGTCGTATTGTGCAGTAGATCTTCTTCTAATGACTCCAATTCCATCAGTGGTTGGAGTATTTCATCAACTGTATCTAGCACTGCATCATTGATCACATCAATCTTGAAGCAATCTCCTCCGTCGGAAGGATGTTTCATAGATTCAAGAACATCAATAGTTACGGTTTCATCATTAACCCGCAACATCAGCTTACCCTGCTCCACATCAATCATAGCCCTTGCAGTGGCTAAAAAGGGCCTTCCCAACAGTAAGGGAATTTCAGCATCCTCTTGCATGTCTAAGATGACAAAGTCTGCAGGGAATATGAACTTATCAATCTTCACCAAGACATCTTCAATAACTCCATCTGGCCTTCTGGTAGATCTGTCTGCTAGCTGCAGTGAAACTTTGGTCGGCTTTAATTCATGAATCCCCAGAGCCTTGCAGATGGATAATGGCATAAGGTTAATACTAGCTCCCAAGTCACATAACGCCTTTCCCACATCAATGTTGCCAATTTCTATGGGAATGCTGAAACTTCCAGGATCTTCAAGTTTTGGAGGCAACTTTTTCTGAATTATAGCACTACACTCTTCCGTTAACGTCACCGTTTCACATTCTTTCAGTTTACGTTTCTTCGATAAGAGATCTTTCATGAACTTTGCGTAATTCGGCATGTTCTCCAAGGCTTCAGCAAATGGAATATTGATTTGTAGCTTTTTGAAGATGTCAAGGAACTTCGAATACTGCTGCTTTTTGATTTCCTCTCTGAACCTCTGCGGATATGGAATTTTTGCATAAGGTGAGAGCTCCAATGGCTTTTCTTGTCTTTCTTGAGCTTTCTTTTTCTCCCATTTGAACTCTTTCTTTTCTGGAACAGCTTTCTCTGCAGTAGGCTCTTTGTCAACTTCTTTCTCTTTTTCTTCTTCAATGGCAGGTCCCTCAACTTTCTTTTTCTCTACTGAAGGCTTAATCAAAGGTTCAATTACAATGCCACTTCTAGTGGTAATGGCCTTGCAGTGTGCGTTTGGATTAACGTCTGTATTACTCGGGAAAGTGCCTTGGGTTCTTTCATTGAACTGCCTTGACAATTGACCGATCTGGGTTTCAAGATTCCGGATAGAGGCTTCTTGATTCCGGAATGAGGCCCTGGTCTCCTGCATAAAGGTTGAAGTGTCTTCCCTGAATGCATTGGTACTTTGAACGTAGTCTGATGTGGTCTTGGATAGTTGTGCAAAGGCTTTCTCCCACTCTGATTGTTGTGGAGGTTGCTGTGGTGCTGGCATAGGAGGATTTAGCTGATGATTCGAGCTATAACTGAATCCTGGATGTTGATTTTTATTTCTCCACCCTTGATTCTGGTTATTGCCGTATTGGTTCCTCCCTGGATTATATGGAACTTTCTGATCATGCCAAATTCCATTAACATCTGCAGTTTCGGGTGCCTTGCAGTCATCAGTAGTATGAGCACCTGCGCAAATATCACAAACAATAGAAAAAGTATTAACATGAGCTACTGAAGTATTAGAAGAAACTTGAAAATCAGAAAATTGCTTTGTGAGAGAATCTAGTTGTTGTTGCTGTTTCTTATTGGACTGTAGGATCTGATCATTCTGGGCCAAGATGGCATCATAGCCATCAAGCTTCATAATCCCCGCTCTTCTCTGTGGTGCGGGAGCATTATCATACTCCTGAGAGGCTAGAGACTCTAGTAATTCCAAGGCTTCCTCTGGAGTTTTTGTCTTCAAGGACCCTCCTGATGCAGCATTCACCACTGTTCTTGTGTTCGGCGTCATCCCTTGGAAGAAGGTTTTCGCTTGCTCCCAGGCTTCAATGCCATGTTGGGGACACTTCCTGAGCAGTCCTTTGAATCTTTCCCATGCTTCATATAGAGATTCACTTTCTTTTTGTTCAAAAGAAGTGATATCCGCCTTGAGCTTTGCCATCTTCGAAGATGAGAAAAATTTATCCAAAAATTTGGTTGCCAAGTCGTCCCAGTGAGTGATGCTTCCTTGAGGTAACGATTGCAACCATCCTCTTGCTTCGTCTTTAAGTGAACATGGGAACAACCTGAGCAAAATAGCATCCCGAGACACCCCGTTCATTTTCAAGGTATCACAATATAGCAAGAAGTTTTCCAGATGGATGTAAGGGTCTTCAGTGCTTCCTCCGGCAAATTGGTCTTTCTGAATTAATTGTAAAAGTGCCGGCTTGAGTTCAAAGTTGTTAGCATCCACGTTTGGTCTAACAATGCTCGCCGTCTGTGGAACTCGAGCAGGAGTCATGTAATCTCCTAATGTTCTCGGAGGTGGTGGAGGTACATTGTTGTCTCCCATTGCTTCTTCTTTTGGTTCTGTTGAGCTTGAAGCTTCTTTCTCTTGCTGTCTTCTTTCTTTAGCAAGTTTTCTGTTTCTTTTTGCTGTTTTCTCTATCTCTGGGTCGAATTGCAAGGAATCGGTGTCAACGGTACCTCGCATAAACCAGAAAAATAGATTATATAAAATAAGAAAATAAAACTGAATTTAAATAACAGAAAATAAGGTCCAATCTAAAGAATTAATAGCTACTATTAATGTTGAAATAGTAATCCCCGGCAACGGCGCCAAAAACTTGTTGCTACTCACGGCAAGTGCACCGATCGTACAAGTAATATATGATTAAGTAAGAGATCGTTCCCACGAGGATTACGGTTCAAGCACTAATTCACTATCGCAAACTTAGTTGGACAATCGAAAGTGTATTTGGAAACAGGATTTGAATTGTAAAATTAAAATATTAAATATTAAGCTAATTACTTGCAAGAATTAAAGACAAGAAATTAAAGATGTGATTTAAGAATGTAAAAGAACGTAGCTAGGGGTTCGATTTCCTTTAATCTCCTTATTATGATTCAAAGTCCTTCTTTACGTTAACCGTCCTTAATATCAATCTAACCAATTCTTTCGCGTGTTATTAGAGCTCAATCCCTTGTTACCCTAAAACCTTTACAAACTTGAAAGAACCCTAGTTCCCCGGTTATTCCCCAAGAATGCAAGCATTAAGTTCAAGAATCTTAAGGTTACGCAAATTCTATGTCTATTCCTAGAATCATAGCGTTTACGATGAAGTTATCAGATATGGATCACACACCAACATCCCTATTGTCATGCATTTACCGATGATCATTATATAAGATTCAAGCCTATATAAAGCATTAAAAACAGATAACTTCATTCATGATAAAAAGGAAAATTAACGTACGAAATATTCAAAGCATAATAAATCGACTAAAATCCATCTAACCCTAACTACTTAAAGAACTAGCCGGACATGGCAAAATCAAGAACAAAAGAAAATAGAAAAGCTCCCCCAAACTCCATAGGTGATTGGTGGATCTTCAAAATCTCCAGTGAACACTTGACGTTGATCCGTCTCCGCCGCTCACGAACATGAATCTGATGTTTCTTCGCGTTCCCTCCGCCTCCAAGCACCCAAGAGTTGTTTAGCAATCTAAAAGTTATGTATTTCTGGTCCCCAATGGCCCTTTTATTGGCCAAGAGTTCGTATCCTAGTAGAAAACTCGAATGGGCCTAAGTTGGATCTGTCTAGGCGCTTAAGCCTGTTGTAGCGCGCTTAAGCGCCCTAGGACAGTGAATTCTGATTCGCGTTGCGCGCTGAAGCGCTCTGAAGGGCGCTTAAGCGCGCTCCTCGCGACAACTTTTTCTTCTTGTGGCGCGCTTAAGCCCTGAGTTGGGGGCTTAAGCGCCCAGAGGCAGTAGCTATTTGCGTTTTTAGGGAGCTTAAGCTTCTGAATGGGGGCTTAAGCTCCCACTTCTAACAACTTGATAAGATCCTCAATCTTATTGTTTTTGATCTTCTTCTATCATCTCTTGATCTTATCTTTTCTAGTTGTGATCTCTATTTATCCAATCTTCATCTTTGACTCCTTTTGTCAACAAATCCCTAAAAAATAGCAAAGATGATTCCATTAAACAAAAATTCAGATAATGTTCATGATTATTATATTAAACCTTAGTTTTTGACTTATTTAACTTGATATTTTATATTAATTTAGTCTATAAAATAAGATAAACTAAAGGTTTATCAATAGGCTTAGTAATTCATATATTATTAATTAATAATTAAATTATGTGTGAAAATCAATAATTTTTTTTCGCTTTTGTGTTTTAATTTTTTTTCACAATAGGCTTAGTGATTTTTGTAAGTTTGATAGGCACGAAGGGGTCATAAACTTAGAATTGTGGAGGCTTAAATTGGGTAATAGGTCAGTCTCTTTACTTTTTTAAAAATAAGTCATACTTATAATTTAGTATGCATAAAATTAATAGGTTAGGTTTAGGTGATCAAAATATTCTAAGTATGTCTGATTTATTTAAATCAAAATTTAGCTAGACGTAACCTATTTACTCCGTAATTAATAAGGATAGTTTCCCTTGTTTTTCTTGTGGGCAGACACTAGACTATGAGACTCAAGCGACTTGCTCTGAGATTATTCTAATATATATATATATATATATATATATATATATATATATATATATATATATATATATTTATTTTTCTTTTTGTTCTTCTGGGTGTAGCAGAATTTGTTTCAGATGCTAAGTGTCTCTTACATTAGTAAGGCTGAAGCCCCTCATACTCAGGTATAGATTATGAATTGTCATGCTGTGAAATTATTTTCTCATTTATTGAATGCAACATATTAATTAATACAAAGGTGATATATTAAATACTAACTGCTGGAGTCACATCAGGGATGTGGGCACAAAGTGCAGGTTGACTAAGAGTAGAGGACTTTGTTTGGTTCCCATATCAATCACACACGAAGTAACAATTGAAGACTAGATTCATCATGCTAGCTTCTGCCTCTGGAATTATCCTGCCCTGAAATTTCTAATTCAACAATTATGAATAGCATGATGCTGACAATATATATATATATATATATATATATATACTCCATATATATATATGGGAGGGTTATTTTGACTCCAGAGTAAGACTTTTAAATTTTACTCCTCATCTTAGCCATTAATGAACGGAAATCAATAGTTGTTATTTGTAATGTAATTAATAATTAATTAATATGACTTCCTAAACTATAACCGTTGGATGGACGGAAATCAAGTACTGAATAAGCAGTAAGACTTATAAATCTTACTCTGGAGTCAAATGATCTCTCTTTTATATATATACTAGTATATTACCCGTGCGATGCACGGGGGAAAAAGATCAAAAATTTTGTCGTCCGCCGTGGTTGGTTAATCGCACTGCAAACCTTATATTTACAAAAACTTGTGTTGTTATTTTGTTCTATATTTCAGGTGAAAAAAATTACAACATTGACACAGAGCTTTGCAAATATCAACCACAAACAAAAATATGTTATTCAGAGGGATAATTAATTTTGCATACAACTACACCATAATACGTTATGATAAATAATAAATAATTATTATTTGCAAGGATTTGTGTCGTTAGTATTTGGAATTTTACAAATTTGTACTTAAAAAATAAAAATCAGATTTAGGAATTTAATTATAAAAGAAGAATGATGAAATTTTAATTTAATTATAAAAATATATTAGCGGGCCGGCCCTCCGGGTCGAGCCCAGTTTTCCACCTCTAACTGTCAGCATTTTATATAAATAATTTTTTTGTACAAGGATTGGTGTCGTTAGTCTTTGAAATTTCACAAATTTGTATTTACAAAAATTTAAATCAGATTTAGTAATTTAATTATAAAAGAAGAAGGATAAAATTTCAGTTGAATTATAAAAATATATTAGCGGGCCGGCCCTCCGGGCCGAGCCCAGTTTATCACCTCTAACTGTCAGCATTTTATATAAATAATTTTTTTTTTGCAAGGATTAATGTCGTTAGTCTTATTTACAAAAATTGAAATCAGATTTAGTAATTTAATTATAAAAGAAGAAAAATAAAATTTAAATTGAATTATAAAAATATATTGGCGGGCCGGCCCTACAGACCGAGCCCAGTTTTTAACCTCTAATTGTCTGCATTTTATATAAATAATTATTTTTTGCAAGTATTTGTATTAATTACACTCTTGCAATAAAAAAAGTGAAAGTTTAATTTCTTTCTTATGTACTAAATTAAATTTTCATTTTTATAGTTCTTAAATTCAAATAACTTTTTTTTTTTACAGAATGACAGACGATATTTTTTAATTAAATTTAAAATTTAAAAATTTTTATATTAATTATACATATATGTATTTTTATAATTTTAAATATTTTATTGATTAATCTATAATTTTATATTAAACAAAAATTTATTATATATATCTTTTTTCACTGCATAAATATTAAATGCTGAACTCTTTTCTCATATATCAAGTTCACATAATTTTTCATTTAATATATTTCCCAATTTTGAATTTATTTAACAATATAAATAATTTTTTTATTTTACAACTTTTTTAATGTTTTTGTTTTTTCATGCAGCATTAATAGGGCTATCAATTATCCATGCAAAAAATAGTGGGATATACAACAAAAGAAAAGTAGTGGGACATTAAATGAGTTGTCTGCCACACAAAATTTTCTAAAAGTTTTCCCATCATTACAATGTTAAAAATTCAAATTTAAAATTCAAATTTAAACATAAATTCAAAATTTAGAAGAGTTGAAATCCAAAATTTGAAATCAATTCAGAAATCGAATTTCAAAAGAATGAGCAATTCCAATGCAAAAAGCATTTAAAAGAGCTGAGTAATTCCAATGTACAAATCAGTGGGACATTAAACGAGTTGTCTGCCACCATAAATGATTAACTTAATTTTTCATTGATTTTTTATTTTGATTTTTAAAATAAATTATTATTTATTTAATTTTTTATATCCAAATCCTTTCCCACCATTACAATTTGAAATTTAAAATTAAAATCCAAAATTTGAAATCAATTTAGAATTCGAATTTCAAAAGAGTGAGCAATTCCAATGTAGAAACCATTTAAAAGAACTGAGTAATTCCAATGTACAAATAAGTGGGACATTGAATGAGTTGTCTGCCACCATAAATGACTAACTTAGTTTTCTATTGATTTTTTATTTCGATTTTTAAAAGAAATTATTATTTATTTAATTTTTTATTTTCAAATCCTTTACCAACATTACAATTAGAAATTTAAAATTGAAATCCAAAATATGAAATCAATTCAGAATTCGAATTTCAAAAGAGTGAGGAAATACACAGAAGAATTATCATTAAAAATCTTGTTC